>NW_010397274.1:0-31661 GCF_000710305.1 Buceros rhinoceros silvestris
ACAGGTGATACGCAATTCTCCAGCCAATTCTCAAAGCTGCCTGGTGCTGTAGCTGGGCAGGCAGGTCCCAGGATGCAGTGCTACACCGCAGTCCTGGCTCAGGTAGCCATTTGGCAACGTTACGGCAGCAGCAAACACGAAGGGCAACCACTTGCAGGAAAGGTCCAAAAGAAAAAACACCGCACAGCCCTGAAGTAAAGAAGGGAAGCCAAAACACCGGAATACACGCCCTAAGCCCAGTTAGTACGCGTTTATGACCGGTCGTTGTGATGGTAATTAATTTCTTAGGAAAAGGACAGAGGAAAGCAGACAATTAGGAAACAGATAGGTTTGTAATCTCAGAGAAAGGGAGAGACGGAGACAGACACACACCCACAGACAGAGACAGAGTGAGCGGAGAACGCCAAGCATGAGACAACAAAAGCAAGACCAAAATCAGATTTGGGAAACTGAAAAAATACAGGATTACAGCATTCATCTTAGCATTTACTGAGTTACAAAAAAAAAAAAAAATTAACACATGCACAGCATGGCTTAAAATACTTATTGCCATCAATAGCCTGTGACGGATGCCGGCATCTTACTGCTATACGTACATTAGATTGGTCATCGCCTCTTAATCTCCTTTTGCTCAGACCCATCCATTTTTTGCTGCTCCAGCATCTGTGCCCTTTATGCTTTTTTTCTGTATAGTTACCCACAATACCCTGGATAAATTAATGTCATGACCTCGCTATGGCTATCAGACAGAAAAAAAGTCTACTATTTTAATAATTGAACGTGCGCGTACAGCAAACTGCCTACTGATAGCCCAGCTTTGTGGACTGCCTCCAAAACCAGCCTTTGCTAGCTCTGCGAATCAGAAACAACAGATGCAAATACTAGCCACATAGCCCCAGCTCCCTGTCTTGGTTGTTTTTTTTTTTTTAAACCCACCCTTTTCAATCTGTGCCATTTCATTTTTCCTGTGCCTGCCCCCTCAATGGTTAAAAACATTAACCTGCTGAAATTAGAAGCTTTTGAATAAAAGCATGAAGATGACTGAAAATTATAAATGGCTGCGGATTCTGGAAATTTATCCAGACGGTGAGTAGGGAAGAGTAGCCAGGTTCAAGTGCTGAGCCTCACTCGGGAGCACCTCTGGGGCCAATGGGACTGCAGACTAGATTAAATCAATAGTCGTCTGAAACGAGATGTCGTAATCAATCAGCTCAATTACCACTGTCATAGATCTGGGCTTAAGGTCTTTCCTGATTCCACTCTTCTAATCATTAACCCTTATACATCCTCAAAAGAGGAACTCACAGTTGCTCGGCTGCCCTACCTTTTAGATCATCAAAGTTTAACTTTGCATTTCCCCCTCTTTTTCCTTCTCCCTATTTACATAATATGAGAATGGATCATCAAGAAATGTTTTAAATGCAAATATGGCAAGGTTAGATGCATTCCTTTAAATCTACCTATTATATATTTGCTGCATGTGCTCTTATATATTATTATTATGCCTTCGGGAGTGGCAGGGTGGATCAAAGACTACTGTTTAATTAACATTCAACTCAGCTGTTTCCTTGGAGATTAAAAATAGAAGACTAGTTGAATTAAACTGAAGCCGTTCACTCCTTTTACTAATTCAATATTACAGAACTCTTCTACCCTCAAACCTAGTTAGGAACAGCTCATTTCGGGTTAATCAACCACTAGGAAAATCCATTTTCAGTTTGAGGCTAAGTGTGAAAAAGTTGGAAAGACATTTTTTTGTATGCATGTCTGAATTTCACGGAATTACCCAACCATTTACATTTTGCATCCATCGTACAGACCTCATGCAATTCAAGGAGAAAAAAATATCGCATTTGAATATGAGCAGAACCACTTTAAAATCTTGCCTGTAATTATTATTCGCTGCATGAAGATTAAATGTCATCCATTTAACTTCTTTTTATTCCTGATCACGTCCTGAAAAGATCGAAAAGCTTTTCATAAAAATGCTCCAGCAATTGCCACTTATCCTTCTCTCAGTTTCTCAGGAGGAAAGAAATAATCCAAGTAGCAGGTATCCGTAATTTTGGTCTCTTAAATATGATTTATTCTGCTGATAGATTCAAATAATAATAGTGAAAGAAAACCCCATTACAGTTACAGTTACATCAGTGTCTGTACACACTGCCTCTGTTTCCAAGCAGAACCACACCTTTTTTAACCATAGATCTGCTTTTCAGCTGGAGAGACTGAACTCACAGCCTTAGTCCATGCAGCGCTGTGAATGCTGACTAGCAGAAGCAGCCCCCGTGCCATGGCAATGATAGTGTAGGGAGGAATTCGTGCTCCTAGAGGTGCTAGGGGTGGCTATGGGACAGGAGCAGGAAATAGGTGTTTCATGGCAGAGGCTGAGGCCGGGGTTCTGGCTGCAGGGAGGGCACCTGCCAAGGCAGGGCGCCGTGCTATCCAAGACAGGTTATAATCGGAGATAGATTGTTGGATTTAATGACCCAGCTGTTTTCATTAGTAGAAATATAAAAAAATTGGTCTAGAAAATGGTTCTGCTGCTAGCATAGGTGCTTTTTAAAAGGCTTATACCTCAGCCAGGAATGACTGTTGGAGTAACAGACCCCTCGCAGATGGAAAAAAATTACCTCAGCTTTGCATCTTTTCTGGGAAAGATATAGCTGACAGTGGGATGAGATACAAAAAGAGCAATTCTGTCCTTTAGTAATGCTAAATGAATGGAATGCACCAGACACCACCTTAAACTTGGATGAAGGGTACCGCTCAGTCTTGCAGGCAGCAGTTAAGACTGTAAGCATCATCCACAAGGGGACAGCATTCACATCCGCACTGGAAATATGCAGTTTGTGTACATGAAGAACAGAATGAGTGTAGCAGCCATTGCTGAAACCTCCGAAAAATAAAAATAAAAATTTTTAAAAATGCATTTCCTGGATTATTACTTATGGAGAGAGAGGGAGGAGAGGTGAGGCTGGACGTGAATGTCAAACCCTACTCAAACGGAGGATGAGCCTTTTGTTTCGTAGACAGCAAGAGTAAGGTGATTTGCAATATTAATAAAAACTTTGTGTGAAAGCTAAGTGTTTTCTGGAATAACAACTAATAATGTTAAGAGAAGGCAATGACAAGAATTAGATACTATGGGAGCAAAATCAAAATGTGTCTAACACGAAGGGAGATAGGCACTAATCTAAAATGTTTCTCTGATTTTGCAGTTGTCATCTTCATATTCTCAGTGTGCTCCAACCAGGAGGTAACATCCTCCTCCCTCTTCTTTCTCTAGGAGCAAAATTTTATTCATCACAGTACACACAAAAGAGGAACCCATTACATTAAAAAAAAAGGTTTAGCTTCCTTTAACGTCGCAATTAAATGACTTAGAAGAATGAGACTGTTAGTGACCTGTCATAGTTTTTTATGATTATTCACGATACCTTCTCACCTCACTGATAAACAGCAAGGGAGTAAAGACTTCAGAAAAATGCCACAGCTGTGTAGTCCCAGAGCTATCACAAAAATCTATCCTCTTGATTAATTGTTTAGAAATGCTACACCCAAACTTTGCTCTACCTTTTAGTAATACTGCCTTTTGTAACTTAGCTAAAATTCCCACTTGATTGTGAAGTATTAAAAAATGAATATAGCCTACACTATTTATTACAGTAAGGAAATCACACAGATACAAATATAGAGAAACAACAATATCATTCTATCCCTCGGCAAGCTCCTTCTTACTCGAGAAATGCTATCACACCATCTCCTTGCTGACTTGTCAATTTACCTGCCCTTTATTAAAACACAGACAGATGACAGCAGAAATTATTGCAGTCCGAGTTACTTTGAATGTATAGGAATACTATTCAATTGACCTTGATTTCATTGACATTTTCAATTTAAAAAGTAATTATTTGTGAAAACTAACCACTATGATATTTATTATTTTTTGACCTATGTTTGCTTGAGTTTCAAAAGCATGAAATAATGAATCAATTAACTTTTCTATTTATGAACACTTTTATACTTAACTTCAATACTTGTTTTGTGTTACTGGTTAATACAGCATCAGCACACTGTGAAGAAAGGGCCTGGTACACAAATGAAACTCCAACTGTTAATAAAACTGCTCTCGACTAAACAGTCAATTTTGCATTTGCAGTCTGTTCGGTAAGAAAGATGTAAATTGCCAAGCACTATTTTAAAAATCCCGCTTCATAAATTTTCCTGTATGGCATTTTTACTCTTTCCATCCTAATTAGCTCTACATGTGTGTAGAGATACATATAAAATCGATTAAAAGGTAAGATTACATGGAACGAGATCCCCCAAATCAGTGGTTTACTCCCGGAAGGCACCCCTCCCTGCTGGTTTCACACTATTGTTGCAATCATCAGTGGGCTTGGTCCTGCAAATAGGGCAATTCAAGTAACTTTATTTGGATGCAGAGAGTCTCTGAAATATTCTGAACTATTTTTCTGAGCACCAGTTCTTGGATACCTATATGTTAAATAAGAATCAGAGTTTATAAAGGAAATTAAAGCCATTCTCCACGTACTGCAAACTGCAACAAAATGTACAGAGATCTGCTATAGAAAAAAACCCTCCTACTCTCTTAACAATGTGATTTGAAGATAAACAGTTGTGAGAAATATTCGGACACGCCATTTCTACAGCCTTGTTTTCAGAGGTTCCGAAAGTAGGCTGGGGAAAAGCAATGTGTTTTAATAAGAAAATACAAAATAGCAGGTTCAATGCCTGCAAAACCAGAATATTTTAAAATTTCTAGACAGTGAAGGTTAAAGCTATCCTGCATTCTCATAGTTCTCTCTCTCCTTTCAATCAATCTCATTGATTTTTTTAAGGGTCAGAGGCTATACCTTCATTGATCAAAGAAACAGCCTGACACAGCGAAAGAGTCTGCCAATTCCAGACAGATCAATCACACCTTTGTCTGCTTTTGATACATTATGGTTATTTATTCTGCATCACCACGACTTTCTGTCGCATGGCTCTTAATGTAATAACGCTGCTCAGGGACAGCAGTAAAAAGGGCGGAGGGAGGGGAAATATTCTGTGTAAAACATTTTAAGCCTCTCTCCAGTATATCTGAGGGTGGCTGATGAGGGAACTTGGTCGACTTGTTTGATTTCATTTTTGCCTCAGAAAAGAACTCCTGTTCTGGTATTCAGGTCTCCTTGGTCAGTGTTTTGTAGGATTTTATTAAGGTCATCCTCTGAAAATGATTTGTGCAAACTGATTTTAGAGAAGTAACTAGATTTTGACAAGACAACAATTATAATCACAACCATAATTTTCCATGTTTATATATTTTTTTAGAAACGTTTTAATAAATTGAATGTAACTGATACACGGCTACAGCTACTGACTGCTTTATGACTGCAAAATGAAACTAAATGGTCAGTCTAAAATAATTGCTAGGAAATATTGCTGAATAAACAGATATAAGTGCTGAAAAGCTCCTGGCTTTGGAAACCATAATACTGAAAGCCTGCTAAAGCTTTAAAAAATGCACTATGTGCTCACTGTTTGTCGTGACTGAAAGGTATATGCTACTATTTATCTTTCTGTAGCATCTGCAAGAAGCCTTTAAAAGTACTTTTGCTCTCGTATCAAATCTTTCAACCACATTTCGTAGCCTATCACTTCACTAGCAGTTGCAATACTTAAGAGAAATCACTGGTGGGTCTTCTGATATTTGTTATAAGTAAAAGCATTAAAATCCAGATCTCAAGGTGAAATTGTAGCCTAAAGAGAAGGCAGTGGCAAAATGCCCAGAGACTTCAGTGGAGTTGGGACTTCACTGCCAGAATTTACATCTCAACTTCTCCAACCCAAGCTACCTTCAGTAGAAAAGGCAGCTCACGGGATTTCACAGGACCATACTCTTACAAAGAATTTTAAAACCCCAAACAAACACATTTGTCAGCAAAAGAACTAACAAGCTGTGTTGACCTCTATGCACCATGCAGCTCTAGCAAACAGAGTGGAACTGTTCAGTAAAATTAGGCATGTAAATCTTTGCAGAGTTAGGGTATCACATAATCACCGTCTTCAGAACGTTAAAATAAGATATATGATAATACAAACACTTGGCATTAGTATATGATAATACAAACACTTGGCATTAGTTTCTGATTTCATTGTGCCTGCTCTGTAAATTATTGTGCACCCAATTTACAATTACATCAGCATTATTATGTAGAGCAAAAGGTAAGTGGTATACAAAGCTGAAATATTAAACCCATTAAAAAGTTATGAGTTTGACAGAGTCTCTACATGTATTTGTGTGCATGCCAAGAAACGCATTTTAAAACCTTTAACTAAAGGAAACTGCCTTACAATGATAAACTGCAATGCCTAAAAGACATTGCTAAAATGCTACCGCCACTCTCAAAGGTCAAGAGACCTTAAAAACAGTTGCTGGCTGACAGCATTACACAAAAACATACAGTTTCTTCTGTAAAGAAATAAAGCTGAATGTGCAACATTTCAGAGAAGTTTTGAATAAGTCTATTTGTCCAGCTTACTTTGCAAAGGCTCTGTAGAAAAGAGCACCATAAACACTTTCAGTCCCCACACAAGGGCTAAACAAAGAGTCCTCTTTCTAGCCATTTAATCCAGTAATTTATTTTTTCAACCATCACATAAATCGAAACACAGCTGTAACCAATGACTTGCAGATCCAGTTCCCTGCCAGCTGGATCCTGTTCTGCTGAAGCAGCAAGATTTTTACATTGTTCACTTCTGTACATCTGGAGAAATCATTTGGGTTCAAAGGTGACTAGAAAAGCTCTTTAAATAAACTCAACCAACAGTGAAGAGAGGCCTAAGTACCTTCAAATGCTACATGGAGTTCCATTTTAAAAGTTCTTTTTTTTTTCAAATTAGCGCATAGAGCAGTTTGCCTCTTTAAACATGTTATGATTATGACATTTTAATTGAATTATACATTCAATTATGTATTTTGATAACAAAGAAATGTTTACTATCTCCCAAGAACTTTCAAACACAGTGTCACTACTCAAAAGTCATCACAATCCAGAGTCTGTGTACTTATCACATTTAAAACAATCGTCAGAAAAATAGCTATGGAATGAAATAAAATATCAAATGCATCAGTTAATGCATCTTAGCTGTTGCCTGAAATGCCGCTCATCTTTAAATTAAAACAAACAAACAAGCAATAAGAAAGCATGTACTGTACTTAGATATGCTGAACCTGAAATCTCTTGGAAGTTAATCCTTAAAATAGCCTTACTTCAAAAAGCCTGCATCATCCCTTAGTGCATGAGTCTGCTAGTTAAGTAACAAAAATGTCCCTGACATTTAAAACTGCACACGGTAAATTGATTACAATGCACCATTTCCTTCAGAAAAGCGATCACAAAGCAAACCAGCTGAACCTTTCAAAGGTAAATAACAATGAATATTGAGGGCTCGTATAATCTGTATCTTTGATCACTTTTCAGACAAAACGGATGCTCAATACGTTTACAATGGAGGGGTTTTGTGCCTAGCCCAGGCCCCACTAGCAAGAATACTTACAGCATTGAAAGTCCCTATGCTAGGTCTTACTTGTAAGTTCATAAGCCTGCAATCACGATTTCAAAATAAGCTACACTTTGTCATCGGATGTGTGATTCTCTTCAAGCAGGTAAGCAGGTCACATCCAGAACATACCCCAGTTGCTTAGGTAAAGATGTAGCTCCTTTACTGCATATTATTAAAATGTGTATCAAAATTCAATTAAGGTTCATGACTGTAATTGCTTCTTTTCCTTTTTTAATACTTACTGTTATAGCTGATATGAAACAATGCTGATAAAAGTATCCTTTCCGCTTGCGACTCTGGCCAGATCTCTACGCTGGCTTTGTGTTACCGCCCGTTGTCTCCTCCACACAGATTAACTGAGTAGCTACCTCATCTTCAGCTCTTGCTTCTTGTTGTCTGCTCTTGCCCGTGCTTTTTCCACTTCACTCATACTGTAGGAATGCACTGTTAAATATGCTATCTGTGCATTGTGTGGAAATAGGGGCATTAAAAAAGTAGAAACAAAAAAGAAGGGAAATATCATGTCTTTAAAAGACAGATAAACCAGATTAATCATCTGCAAAAATTAACACACACAACTCTTAACCAGGAAATTGCTACATCACTCCGGGGCAAAATTTAGACGTGTATTTCTGTCCATTAACATGCATAGATTTACATAAAATTTAATTCTAAAATTAAAAGTATCTAGTTTGAATTTCATCGCAGTGTTTCTGGAAAGCTTTCTCCCTTCAGTTCCTGATGTGTGTTTACCCTTAACTATGGTTGACTTTTTGCCTTATAATTAATGTAAGTATCACAAACGCGAGTCCATTTTCACAGAACATAAGCTGCCACTGCCCACTGACTGAGCTTCTGCAAGCCTCCCATGATTGATTTAGCCAAAATAATCAGCACAATTAAACAGTATAAACATAATTTACCATCCATTCACCACAGTTCTTTCATTTTGCCACCAACAGTCCTCTCTAGTTCAGACTCTGTCTTGTCAAAACTATTTGCCTCCATTTTTAATAAACAGATTAAGATTTACTAACCCAGTTTAGACACCACCTATGGCCCATTACGTAACATTATCTTCCTGGCTGCCTAGGGTTTCAGGTAAGTTAAATCTGGGTAACTGAGTCACAGTCTATCTGACATACACACTTCAGAGGCCTGAGGAGTCTAGGAAAAGTATTACCGATTTTTGTTAGATGCCTTTGGTTGCTTAGAAAACCTCACTTATCTCTCTCACATCAGAGTTGGCAGTACAGATGGTATTCTGATTTATCCAGGAATGTAACTAATGGCAGACCTTGAGGCAAAGGGTTTGGTGGTTTTTGTATATCCGGTTTAAAACCCAAGCCCTGCTGAATGAATCTCCCAACTGGAAATCCAACTCACTGAGCTAGAAAGACTGAATCACAGATTTTTAGATCCAACACGCCAATTTCAGGATGTGCTAAGCCAGATCTTCAATTCTCTGAATTTTTGTTTGACACATGTTGTGGGTGCTTCTACCTAGGGGCTTGGGCAATCGTGCCTATCTTCTGCAAGGCATTTACTCATTCCAGTTTACATCGCAGGGTCCTTTATGTAGCCTGTACCACTGGAGGCCTTGCAGCAGGGATGAACTTTTTAAGGCTGGTGTGCCAGACTTCACATACATCTCCTGTATTAAAGACAGAGCTTGTCAATAGAGACTGAACGGGGCCAGAAGCTGCTGCCATTTAAGGATGAGTGATGTTGCCAATCACCTTTCTGGCAGACTCTTGCTCCCATGCAAGGCAGCAATTCCCATTTGCCAGTTCTCTGCAAGCGTGAAACCCAGGACCTTCAACCCTTAGCATAAATCAGGACATCTGCCAAAAGAAGTGGTCCTTTCTGCCCTCCCTCCTGACCTCAGTCATTTGTTCCTTCACCTTGTTTGTGCTGACATTTGCATCCTACAGCTGCATCGTAAAGCAGATTAGGGAACTGACCCAAAAAGCAAACCAGAAGAAATACCAGATTAGTTTGCAGCTGGATCAGTCCTCAATCTGGCTCTTTAAACAGCCATAAAAACTAAGTGCCAGCACAAAAGGTGAGGTGGAAATAAGTACCACTGGCAAGAGGATGGAGTTCTCCTTTCGGTGGCAACCTGAACTTAGACAGAATATAAGTGGCTCTACACCTAGCTGGAACGAGGAGCTGTGTGAACTGTGGCCTCTCAAAGCCACTTTAGGACACTAAGGGTCTCCACCGTCTGTCTGTGCGCTAGCCTTACTACACTCGCTGGCATCCATACTGAATGCTGTAATACAAAATTAAAATCTTGTCTGAAGCAAATATATGAGACTGTATTACAGCCAGAGAGAAATTAGAAGATAAAGCCAGAGGATAAAAGACAGACACTGCAGGAAGTATCATGTAGAAGGTTGTTCAAGGTGGTCAGAATAGTGAATAAGATATTAGCAACAGTCAAGTAATTCATCAAGGCTATAAATAACTGTGAAATCAGGTATTAACAGTAATTATACAACACACAATGGAGGTACTTAGAGATTCCAGTACCCTTGAAATGCAAATTACTGCAGAACTAAGGATAGTTGTGACAACAGATTTAAAACCAAGATTAGATGTCTGACTTTCAGACACTATGAAGAAGTTTAATTGACCTTTGCCAAAATGGGCTTAAATGTACCATATACATATAATTACTTGTACAGCCATTTTCTTGAATGTATCTCTTTCCACTTATCCCATTTACACAGTCTTCTCAGTCAATTAATTACAAAGATAAAATAGACTGGCTTAGGGTTTTCAAAAAGTTCATTATAGCTGTAAACCCTAGACAGAAAAACAACAAACTCTATGTTATCTCCATACAGCGTTCAGTGTTTTGCTATTTTTTTTTTTTATTTATTTTGATAAGTAACATGCCTATCACTGATGCAGTCAGGACACTTTTCACTGAATTTTGATCTACAGGCACACGCCACAAGGCAAACATATGCCTTTTCATCACAAATAAAGTGCCATCAAACACCGCATCCGTGTTTGTAAATCATTTTCGAGATGCTGCGTTCTCACATGTGCAATCTGAGAGTAACAACATAAGATGGAACATATCATTGTGAAACATATCACATCCATTACTTATGAGAAAAAAAAAAAAAAAGATGGAATGGCAAGATCCACAGCTAGGTTTATGTTGTGCCCTGAATTCCTAAGCAGAACATCTCATCATAATGACTGAGCATTTCAGCCCAGAAAGGATCATACCTCTCTAGGGATCACAGTATTTGCAAGTGCATCAGAAACCCACATGACATGTGCATGCGACAGACTCTGCCTGGGAACCCACCAGCTGGCTGAAAGAGACCAGCGACATGTATAACTGGGCAGCTTAAAGAATTATTGCACATGCAGGAAAAAGCTTTCCTAAGCCCACGCTAATTTACTTTTGAAATAGCCCCCAAAATGTAACTTCCTTTTTAATAAAGTAAATTTGACACAAAGTGCTAGCTCTAAAGCACTTCATTTGCACACGGTCAGAAGGTTATGGCCTTGAGCATGGACCTGAGGAGATGCAGGTATCAGAGAATAAAGGCAACTTTTCTTCCTTGTTGCAGGATGGCAACACAAGGAAATTGAGAAAATCCTTCTTAACACACCTGTTTTCTCCATGAAGAAGTGAAGGATGGACTACACTTCAGGAAATATGCCTCCATGACCACAGGAGAGATGCCTGTAGGATAACCAGCAATAGGAGGAACATAAATTTTAGTCCATCATGTAACATAAAAATGGCCGTAATGGGTTAGATCCAAGGGCCTCCTTGCTCAACATCCTATCTTCAACACTGCATATAAATAGCTACCAAAGATCTTCCTTTGAATTAGATAAACAGAGATGATCCCTCTAACAACAGACTAAGAGGTGGCTATAAGGAAAAAGAACTATTCCTGATATTACTAAGAGAATTGCCAGATGAGAAATATGAAATAGCACAGAATTGTAGTAACACGGTTTTGGGAATTGAAGGAGGACAAAGAGTATGTAAAACAGCTAATGGTATAACATGCTGTTCTATACGCACAAAATCTTTCCTGTTTCCCCACTCTTCTCTGTTTTCCATTGATATTATTACAGTGATTTCAAAGTCCCCTTGCAATTGTTTCATAAAGGTCAAATACCACACTATATTCAACCTGAGCAGGGGTAGTCACACTGTCTTTGAACATAAGTTCTCTAGTTACGAATATGTGTGCTACTTCACACAGCCAAGCTGTGAAGTTTTACTGAGTGCAGGTACCCCGGAAGGCAGAAAAGCAAAGCCAACAAAACCCAACAACATTAACAGCTAGATGATAATAATGTGTTTTTTAATAATTACTGTTGTTTCCTGGGATCCTTTGGGATCCATCCCAGGAGATTTACAAAGAGAGAAAAGTTGTAATACAATTCCTAATGATGAAATCAGGTATTTCAACTACACCTGGGAAGTTTAGTTTGATGATACTTTCTCTGGGTAAGTCTGATAAACCATAGTTAAAAGCTATTATGCCCTATATGCCATAAAATAAATAACTGACTATTTTAAAGAGAGAGAGAATTATTCCACTAATAAAATACACAGGAAGATAGGCAAATATACTATTACAATTACACTGCTGGAGCACTAAAGTTCTTTGTAGACCCATATGCCAGCAAGTAAGAGATTCTTATATTTTTTTCCTTCGTTAGACCAAAACATCATACTTTTGTACAGGGTACAGACACCATAAGTATAGTTATTTGAAAACATGAATTACCAATATTTTCTGCGGATTTTAGTTAGGTCTTCCCAGGTTGCAGACAAATTCTGATCTAGCCAAATGTATAAGTCCCCAGATTTACAAAGTGGTTCCATCTAACGCAGAAGTGGATTTGCTAAATATACCTGCAAGAGAAGTGTCCCATAACCCTTTTCCATAGAAAAGTGACACTATTAAGCCTTGTTGATATCTGAATTTTTCAAAAGCATGTTGAAGCACAGTACTTTTAAAGCCCGTGAAACAATGCCATTACACTTGCTTCATTTAGGGAGATTTAGGTTGGATATCAGGAAGAATTTCTTTACAGAAAGGGTTGTTGGGCACTGGAACAGGCTGCCCAGGGAGGTGGTGGAGTCCCCATCCCTGGAAATGTTTAAAAACCATGTGGATTTGATGCTGAGGGACATGGATTAGGGACCCTGGCAGTGCAGGGGGTACGGTTGGACTCGATGATCTTAAAGGTCTCTTTCAACCAGATGATTCTGTGAATCTATGATTCTTAAAATTGAGCAAAGGGGTCAAGCATTATCATTATTCAATTAGGAGTATCAGAAAGTGTGAGGCAAATAATGCATGAGGACAGGTTTATAACTTCTACCTCTTCATCAATTCTTACAGATTTCAGTTGTTCAAAATGATCTTCTACACCCCTGACACTAATTTAGCTAGTAAACTCATAGTAGCAGCTTTCAATTTTAAATACGAGGCATTCACCCCTAAATAAATGCACAGTAAGTTACATTATATCAACACAGTTTCCCCTTATTCCCAGGGAAAATTACTTCTTGAACTTAGTGTTCATACTCTGTATTCCCAGATTATGAGTGGGGTTACTGGGCACTTAAACTATTATGTTTATTACTAATCTAATATCTCACCATTTTTTCCTATCATTTTTGGGAAAAGAAAAATTCAGTATTTTGCATTCTTTTAAAACCAACATCCATTTGGAGGGGGGGAAAAGGAAAAAAAAAAGCCGGGAAGACTATAAAGCATGAAGCAGTGCTTCACATTCATTCATCTCGAATCTTGGTACTGTTATTAATGCTCATGATTGTGCGTCCTGGAATCTTCTCACCCTAAGTTCCTTCAGGTTGCATTCTGCTCTTAATAGGCAAAAATTAATTGACTCATCTATTCTAAGACAGGATTTTTAGAAATAAAAACATCATCCATTATTTTACAGAAGATTAATCATGTAGACTGAAATTGGTAATATTTTAGTGACTAACTTGTAGTTTTTAAAGCGAGCATATGCAGACTATATGTGAAGTTCAACTTTTTGAACAGTCTTTCACAGCTATACAAAACCTGTCTTCTGACTTTGAGTATGCACATGACCAGTCTGTACTGAAGTGATTTTTATTCAGTCGCAGTATGAATGACCACCATGTATTTAGCAGCTCTGAAAGGAGATGAGTGGGAAAAGCAGCGTGATAGATAGTGCCAGCTTGCTGAACAATACCAGTATGACTTTACAGACTAAATGGGGAACATTGACCAGAAATTAACAGAAGGTATAATAATTGATGGGATCCTGAATGTCACAATTCTACTTCATGTTTGGGTATACAAACACGATTAGAACATGTCTAACCACAGAAAAAGAATATTTGAAATTTTATTAAACATCTGTTCAACAATATCTTGAGAAACTTCTAAAAAAGGATGAGATCAGTAAAACTGGTGAATTATCATACTAAACAAGGAAGGGGATCAGGAGAGATAAATACAAAATATTTTAAATGCTTTTATTTTGGATAAAATTTAGTTTTACTTTTTGCAGGGAATAACCTGCAACACTTGGACTGAATCCAGAAAATACATGGAAAAGATAATGCTGAAGGAGAGTTCTTAAGTTACAGGTAACATTTGCACTTCCATTTTGATATAATACAAAAGTATTATTATATATAATACAAAGAGTACTGCACAGCATACTCAGAACGCAGAAAGCACGCACTACACACTTCTATCTAAATTTGGTTTGTTGAGATAACCTAAAGACAAACTAACTAAGAGAATATTTCTTGTTTGCCAAGGCTGCCAAGACATAGCCAAAATTAGCCTAACATGAGATGCACCAGTCAAATGAACATTCAATTTTTTATTCCATGGTGACCACCTTGTTACCAGAAACACTTATTGTCTGGAAGAATTTCAGAGAAAGGCAAGATGAGAGTTCAAGCAGCTGCCAACAATGAGTGGAGAAGAACTCCATTAAACATTTGCACAACAACAGCCTAAAAGTATTTGCTGGGCATTATCTCCACGGCAAAAGCACAGTTTTTCCATACAGAGTCATACAAAGGAAAAATTAGATGGAAATCAGAATAAGAATTTCAATTCATGTAACAAGGAATTCTTCTTCACAATGAAATATTATTTGAAGATAATTACTAACTTCTCAAAACTAACACACAAAACACGAGTATGGACTAATCCTTCACAGGCTCAGCATGCATAATGGATCATTTTTACCTCTAGTTCTTATGCACTTTCCTACAAAAATAAGGAATTCAAAGAACCACATCAGTGGTAAGAATCAATAGAGTGGAGGGATCTCAGAGCACGGCAGCAGTTCAAGGGAAAATAGAGTTTCACCTTCCTTGAGGTTTCAACTAATTAGTTTAGGGATTTTCTGAGATTCTTTACTGTTACTGTGATACAAAACAGCCTGGAAAAATACAAGGCAGAGGTTTAAGTTTAGGCAAAATCTGGACCTTTTCTTTATGCTGAACACTAGATATATGTGAGCAAGTTCCACCTATGCTAAGTTCAAAGTAATTTAGTAAAAGTAGATATCAAACCTCTTACCTCTTTGCCCTCCAAAACCTGCGCACAAGAAAGTTCCACCAATGGACTGAATCGTGGCCACCTCAATGAACACCTCTTTTCGTATTTCCACAAATCCACTCTCTTTCAAACATTTTGAAATGCACAGTTGTTTGAGCAATGGCATAATGCACTTTTCTCCTTGAAATCTGATTTAATCAGTTTTTTGCATAATGCAAAAAAAAAAAAAAAGATATATGTACATTTAACATTTTCCTTACTTCTTCTGACACTGTGTCATCCACTGCTATAGTTCTGAGGACACCCACCACAGGTAGCGTGTTTTGGATTTGAGTAACTTAGCTAATTGTTACCATTTCCAATTGTTGCCATCTCACTGCCTAACTTTCCTCTTATTACATTACCACATTTATTAAATAAAAACTATCCTAGCATGAAGCACTGGAGTAGACCATTGCATTCTCAGCCATAGAAGAGGATGACTACATAATTTTACTTCAGACTTTGTCGTCTAGCCATCTTCACCCCATGATGAGGATTTCCCTCTCCTCCAGTGACTACTTAGCTTCCTTAACAGCTGCTCCTGTAGAGAAAGCTTTTTGAAGTATGTTGGCTGATTGTATTTCTTTGTTCCTTTTTAATGGATTGGTTAAAAAAACCATAGAAAACCCCAACTAATAGAATAGTGAAGAATTAATTACTTTTGCAGAAAAAGCCCTGGTAATACTGCATTTGTGTTAGTATTTTATCATCTTAGTCTAAATAGAGCTTTCTCTAGTTCTCATCCTCTTTATATTTCTTTCTATTGCCCAGAAATATACTTCACTGGAATAATCTGGAACAGTTTTCCAAAAGCTTGTGACAGTACTATTCAAAGTATTGAAGAACTGCTACTACACAATTCATCAGTACAGAAACTAAACATAGTCACAACTAAATAAGAAATGCTTACATACTTTACCACATTATTTCAAAAGTAATCTTGCTTAATGCAAGAACTGAGTGGTACTGTCCCTTTTTTAGACTTCAGAGACTGAGACCTTTTAATGAAGTTAGTATTGACACACAACATGCAAAGCAACTGAGTAGAATCAAAATCCACAGACCCAGACGCTTTTTGATTTTAACTCTTCCAAACTTTTACCTTTTATAGGCTCAACCTGTAAATTTCATGGCTGAATGCTTTCCCACTCGTGTCAAACTTTACTCCCATAGTTGTGGGATTCTTGAAGTTCACATCTGGATATTGCGATTTGAGATTACCTAGCTTTTTGCCACGTACTTTAAAGAGTCAAAAGAACACTGCTCATGTAAACACTTTCAGTTTGTTGTTTCTAAGAGGCAGAACATAATTCACAGCTTGTGGAAAGTGGGAGTAAAATGGATTTAAGGTAGTTTTGTGCCCTCTTTCTCCTGGGCTACTTTGCATCACTTCACATAACGTAGTTGTCTCTTTGAGTCTGCCTAAGTTCTAGCAGGGAGACCTCAGCTGCCCATGAGCTCCAGTAGTGCCTGGCACCTCCTCAGTATGGTCAGTTGGGGTTTCTCCAGCTGTGCCATGGCATGCTCGGAGTGTCTGACCTCTCCAGGGCTTGCCTACAAAACAACCTAAAGGCCAGTTCCTTGCTTTCTGCAGCAAGAGAGCTCTCCTCCAGATGGACTTGGAGCTTTCAGGATCATGTCTGGCAGCTCTGCTGGTCTTTTTCTTTTTACAGGAAAGTGGTGAGGGTACAGTTGAGGCTAAAGAACAGGTAAGGTTACATGCTGTTGACAACTGCACTTATTCACCTTCCTCAATAGAAAGTCAATGCTGCAAATTATTTAAAGGAAAACGTTCAAACTTTTTCCATCACTGTTCACTCTCCTTGTTCATATGCCATATTCCTGTCCTCATCGACAATGAAGATCAACAAAGGCAATTTTAGTTTTATTTGCACAGTCAGTTTTAATTTCAGGATCCATTGAGTCTCAGCACTTGAATTTTAATCAGTGTTGTTTATTTAAAACACCTTCATTACTGCAGTCTTTATATGTGCATACATTATGTAGATTTTAATATTTATGACAATGAAATAGTATTATTAAATGTATGTTATTATTAAATATAAGATATGCTTCATTTCAACAAGAACTGTGGGGCAAGCTGTGTAATTACTACTTTACAAAATAGAATGTGAAAACATCACACTGATAAAGAAAACACATTCCAAGGTGATACATGGCCTTCAAACTGTGAGATGGTGCTCTTAATCGTAGAGCACAGAGGCTAGATCTTTAACGTACTGACCAGAAAAAACCTTCATGAATATATATTTTGGACTAGCCATGGTCTTGGCAAATTAGAAGGCTTGTCTCTTAATCCTCGTGACGATAAAGGCATCTAGCATGAGCTCGGACAAACCATTTAATTGTCAGAGCTCCTGCTTTTCACCATGGATGTCAAGTCACAAAAGGATGTCATCCTATTGGCTAGAACTTGCCTGTGGAAAAGTATTAAACAGAGATATACAAAAGGAGGAAGACACAAGGGCATTTGTTTTCAGAGCAACAAATCTAAATGCTTTCCTGAGTACAGATGCCCTTTTGAAGACCTTAGTGAGGTTACCAGGGAAGATGACAGACTTCTCAAAGTTTGTGTGTTTCAGTGCCTTTCTAACTATTCCCTAATGCTTGGTCAATGTATTTGCAAGCCTTCTACACGGATATAACTTGCTTAAAGGTACATCACACTTACTCTACTGAAGTGTCCAGTGAATTTTTCATAATGCTGTGAATTGTTGTCCTGGTTGTGAGTAGTTTTACTTTTCTTCCATATACCAATGGTAGTAATACGTTTTGAAGTGGATGCTGTTGAGCTGCTGTATATAAAGCTGACTTAACTTTAGATAACAGATTTTATCCAACACATGATAGAGGTTATCAGTAAGGCAGCAGTTCAGACAGCTAGTCTGCAAAACAGTATTTGGTGAAAAAATATTGCAAAAATTTACATTATGCTTTTCCTTTTGTAATTATTCACTTTTCCTTCATGTTCTTTTGATTAACTTTGCACTGTTTTTGTGTGGTTTCAGATGAACACTAATGTTTACACTTATTGGATTATCTTATTCAGAAGATGCTGAGATACTTAAGTACAAGGACTTTTAGGATTACCAAGTCAAATATTGTAGGATAATTTTCTTTGTATAATAGATGGTTATTAATGATTAATTTCTCCTTTGGCCTTGATCATTCCTACTGCTAGCAACAGGACCCATTTCTTTTTGCAGATTGGGGTTTTTAAAACACTTTTTTCCATTTAGTTTTTTAAAATTTTTAACTAAACATTCTATCTCATTGTAGACTGGTTTGGGTTGGAAGGGACCTTAAAGATCGTCTAGTTCCCTGCTATGGGCAAGGACACCTTCTGTTACACCAGGTTGCTCCAAGCCCCATCCAATGGCCTTGAAAACTTACAGGAAGGGAGCATTCACAGCTTCTCCGGGCAATCTGTTCCAGTGTCTCACCAGCCTCATAGTGATGTTCCCTGAAAGAACTTGACTGTGTTCTTTCATTTGGACACCTTATACACTTCCAAGTCTCCTCTATTTTCAAGTCTTTATTTAGTCTTCACATAACTATTTCCCTGTAGCATATAACTATCGTCTGGCTGCACATAACTGTTTCTTGGTAGCTGGGTGGACTCCTAGCTCCAAGTTTATAGAAAAATTCTTAGAGCTTAAGAAGGGATAAGAATTTACCACGGTCCCTAAATAATTTATCATTTGTCTTGCTCTTCTTTGAGTATAAAAGAAGCAAGGTTTATACGAACAAAGTAATAAATTGGTGAAACTATATTCATGAAAATTTCACCCTGGCACAAAGAAATTGGTATTTGTTAACTAGTTTTAAAACTAATTAATTTAAATTAATAAGAAATACTAATATTAAAAATATATATTTTTTGGTTTTTGCCTTTTTTTGTTTAGATTCTTTAACAGAACATCAAGCCAAATGAAAGCCACATTCATGGAGACAAAGACTGGGGGAAAAAATGGAGGCAAAGGCTGTGGGGGGGAAATAAAGCAGATATTAGATAATGTTCTGGCTCCCTTACCTTTCCCAAAATTAGAATTGAATGTGCATGCTCTTGTTAAAGACTGTTCGTAAGAATTTGTCGAGTATGCTTACACACATTTACTTCAATCCACATGTTTAAGGTTTTAAATAAAGTAGATTTAAAACTGCTGAAGTACTCTGCAGATCTGTGACATACAGCAGTTTTTAGAAGAGCAAGTATTTCTTATTGCATTTAAAAACGATAGTTACATGTCCAGTATTTTGAGTACCATGCTATGGACACTACTGACAAATAGTGATGGGGCCAGAATTTTATCTGAATTTTTAAACTTACTTCATTAAGTATTTTATTTATTCTTATAGGCAAGTTTTGTATTTTTACAGTATTGAGATCTACTTACACTTGCAATGCAAAGCTAAGTTTGTTTGTACTGACTGTGTAGTTGTGAGTGAAAAATTACATTAATAAAAATAATGTGTCCAATACTTCTTAGAAAATTCAACTTTCTCAGTATTTCCTATTTCCAAATTCCTATTTCAAATATATTAATTGAAATATGCACAGTAGAGTATACTTAGTTTTCTTTATGGAATCTCTTTTCATTAGTATCAGTCCTGAAATAAGTTTTCACTCAGTGAGAAATGTACTACCAGGCCTTAAAAATGTAGCACCACATTTGGGAAGTTATGTTTAAGAGATGCAGTATATAAAACGCATTGACAAAAAGCAACTATATATTGGGGGCTGACTGGTATAAGTAAGAAGAAGAAATAGTAAGTAAGAAAGAAGAGAAACAACTGATGGTGGTAAGACAAGAATCTACTAAAATCAGTAGAATCTTCCCACACAATTTTATAAATATTCTAAAATATCTATAATTCTCTCAGATGGGAAATTAGTATCTGGTAAATTAGATTGTCTCTTGAAAGACAATGTTATTTTTAAATATTTTTATTTTCCCTCTCAAAACTATCTATTTATTAAATCACTTCATTTTATGTTAATGCTGTTTGTGTAAATCAAAAGCTTTGAGGATACCTTACCTAAAGACTGAAGCAAAATGTAAATCACTGTTTCATGACCATAGCAAGACTGTTTTGTTGTTTAACCATTTCACGTAACATGTAAATAACATTATTATAACACAAAACTCTAATTTTTACAGTGCATGCAGCAATACATTACAACAATATTTCATAACTCATATCACAAATATAGGTATTTTGTGGGTTTTATGAGATAGAAAAGTAGTGTTCATATATAAAACAGAGGTGCAAAAATTATCCTTAAAACAAACATCTAGATATAAAACTTCGAACTCCATTTGGAGCTGAGCTCAGTAAGAAGAATAGCTAAGGTTATCTCACAATGCAGATGCTGCTGGTTTAAAACATTCCATATTATGCAGATGTTTTCATAAAGCTGAAAAATCTGAAGCAGCTGATTTTGCTTTAAGGAAATGGAAACTTATAATGACTTGACCAGTTTAGTGATATTTAGGGAATTAATGAGATATTCCATTAATATGCATCATGTGGAACTGCTATTACACTCTGGAAGGGACCAATAGACCACTGTTCTGTGTCTGGAAGTGATCAGCAGTCAATAACTTCATTCTCCCATAAAGCATTTAATTTTAAAAGCAAAGTAGTTCTGTAACCTCAACAACTCTTCAGTGCATGGTTTGAATCAGAAATATTGCTACTTCTAGCGCCACTGCACATACTGTTCTTATTCACACAAATGTTTAACATTCTTGATTCTAACTAGGAATTTCCCTAAATTAAGTTTTGTGGTAACAGCCTGCAGATTAATTACAGCTAGCTATTTAAAGCTAGGCTTATCTTATTCTCTTCGATTCAGGCTTTTGAGTGTTTTATACTTCTCATTTTCGTAAATAAACTGAGCAGAGGCAAAGGAAAGGTACCTACATGAGCTAAATTCTCCTTTATGATGAGTCTGTGCACTAATAATATGGCTACAACATAATCACTTAGTGTTTGTTTTCTTAGACTAGACTGAACTAACAGTCGCCTAACTGTGTCAATATTAGGCAGAGTTATGGTTATCTGCGCACCCTCGCACTGGATTTTCAGTTTATCTTTAGCTTTGAATTTTGTGGGTTCTTAATGCTCGAGAGTGTGGGATAATTTTGAGATGGTTTCAGTATGTCTGGAATGTACACTACCCTCAATTACTACTCTTCAGACTTACCACCCTTCTAGTTTAGACTTCTAGTGGGTTTTCTACTTGTAAAGAAAAAAAAATTAACAGGCAAGACAAAAGCTTATTTTCATTATGCCTTCTGTTTATTTAAAAATATGAAGTTTTGTCTATAAATTTATTTTTCTTTCTGCTCTCTCTCTTTCTTTCTTCTCTCCTTCTTTCTTTCTTTTTTTTTTCTGTCTTTCTATCTTTCTTTCTTTGTCATAAATTTTACTTCTATGGTCCAATACACAAAAGCTGTTATTTTAGAGTTATCAAAATGCACCAACGTGGATGAAGAAAACATGCGAAGCTACAACATACTTAAGCCCTTTGCCCACATCTTTCAAATTCCTTTTGCTTCTTCGGTCTTTCTCAACTTCTCTACCTACGTGCCCTGAGTCCTTTCCCTAAACAGAAATGCACAGCCACTGCAGTCCCATTCCTTGTACCCCCTCTCTTATTCAGCATGCCTCTTCAATTTCCTTATTCCTCTTAAATCCTCTTATGCTTCTTATCACGCAATAAATCATCCTCCCTATTCCTTCCTTCCTCCCACACAGATACACTCTGTGCCTCTTGCTGCTTTCTTCATTGGGTAATTCAAGTGCAAAGGTTTGGATTTGGAAAAGGTGATAAAAAAATACAAATAGTTAATCCCTTGTATGCCCCCCTTGTTTGGACCACTATTTTCTAAAATTTATGAACATACACTGGTAAATACATACATAAAATATCTTGTCTTTAAAAAATAACAAATAGATTTCAAAACCAGATAATCTATATTTCATGCCTTGCAATCTCCACTTTGAATAAAGCATACAGCTTGAAAATTACTGGGAGACTGGCAGCTAGTTACGGCAACTGCAATATATGTTCTCCAAATGAACAAAATCATAGATTTCAAGAAGTTAGAAGTTACTTATTTTCAGTGAAAACTTTGCAGAGATAATCTCCAAAATTCCTCTAAAAGCCCAGTCTACAGAACTTCAGAAATGAGCATTTAATTAAATAGATCTTGAGTGTGAGAGTTTGAAAAAAAAAAAAGAAATCCCCAAGAAAGGAAAAGCATTGTTGTTACATTGTTTAAAAAGTAATCTAACTAGAGACGTCCCTTAAAATATTTTCACATCAAATCTGACCTGAAGCATTTGAGTTCAAGTTCTATCAAAAATTTCCTTACCAAGCTGGTTTGCAGACTTGCATTAAATCTCCGACGAAGGTTCTCAGTGCAAGTTCAAAGAAATTAGAGGCCCAATCAATAAAACTGGAAATCAGCCTTGCAAATCATGTTACCTACTAAGAACTGTCATTAAATTAGAGACAAATCAAATTATACAATAATGAACAACAGCCGCTCCTCACGTATGGGAAGGTACCCTTAACACGAACCTCCTCCTGCCCGAAGATGCGTGCAGCCTGATGTTTGCTCCAGACTAGCAGGGTCGCCCCTAGGTGAGGATTCCCACGTCCTTGGTTCCTGGCTTAGGGAGCTGTGCGGGCCTAGCCCCATGGCCTTGAGTCACAGCCCTTATCCGCTTTGGTATTTCCAGCAGCTCACACAGCTAATAAATCATGCATTCATTAGGCAGACTGCATGTTTACTTCCATAGACCAATACTTGGACTCTTTTAGCCAAACAATCCCAACCTGAATGATAGCTAAACTCGATTCCTTTCTCTTGGACACAGTACTGCCTGTATCTGTCCTTGGTGGGGCAGTGGAGTAACAATAGCCCCTGTGCCACCCCTGCCTCCACAGTGCAGAAAGAGTCCTGGATGTCCCCAGTGTGACAGTGCCTGCTGGTGATAAGGGCAGAGGCACAAGTGACCAGGAAGGGCTTCCTGCCAGCACTTGCCTTTAGGGCAGGAGGCTGGGGACAACACAGTCTCCCCTTGCAGATCACTTCTGCGGTGGAGAGCAAGAGGAGGGAAGGAGTCATATGCCCCCTAAGAGAACCTGCACGGCTGGCAGAAGCTCAAATAGGTGTATTGGGCACGCAGATTGCTTTCTGTTTAAGTTGTTGGCCTCCATCTGGACACAACATGAAGCTTTAAACTGAATTTTAATTTTACTAAATTTTATGAAACACTCAAATTTTTCACAGTTGCACATGTTGTCTCTCTGCTTATATTGTCTTGCTTTACAACAGTAATAAAGAAATCAGGGCACTATTTTCTCATAAAAGCGGCTAAGAATGTATTGGGACTCCACGTTCAGGCAAGCACCTCATATTCAGAACCATGATGCAGAGGCAGCAGTTGACCAGTTTATATATCCTGCAATGGGGTCACTCATATGAAGCTTATGGTCAAAAAGCTGTAAAAATGCCTAAGCTCCTGAGGTTTCTGTTTTAAAACTTGCCCACATGTTGTAAATCAACAGGATATAGGCTCCTAATGGCCATGACATTTTTGGGAAAAGGTAGGATTGCTTCAAAATGCTACATTAAGTAAGAGTTAGGTATTTACACTTGTCACTAAAATTTACATTTTGGCCATTCTGGTACATTTGTACTTCGTAACTGAAATAATAATAAATATACCTCTAACTTCTTATATCAGAAGCTAAATGCTTCAGAAGAACAAAACACGTCATAGTATTTCATAATAATGACTCTCAAAAACCCCTTTTTCATCACAAGAATCATGTAGTTCTCAAGTCACACCCTGAGTAAATGCCATCTAAAGACAAAAATATGTAAGTCTCTCCAACAGTAATGTCTCTTATTTATTTCCCGTGGAAACAACAACAGATATGAAAAGCACAACATCTACTATTTAACAGAGCAAATTCTCAGCTACAAAACACTATTTTTTGGACACAGTCACTCCCATTGGCTGTGCTTTGTCACCAGTGATGAACAAGATCCTGCCTGCCACACTCATCAAAATCTGCACCAGGGGAGGGGACCCTCCGTCACTGTCACTGCTGGAACATACCACCCACCACCTTGCTGTGCTGACACCCACAGTTTGGTCTCCGTAAATGTTCAGCAAGTATCGATGAATGTCAATGGGTACAATTTTTTCCATATGGAGGAATTAAATCACACCCCTTTGCTTCATACATACTTCCATGTCTGACACCATGTTCTGAAACTATCCCTCTGCTGCCATCTGTCACATGGCAACAAAATGTAATGGAATATTGGTGGGAAGGTTCAACCTCTGCTGCCAGACCTGCAACATCCCCCTCTGACATCATGGGTCAACATAATAAAATAGGAGGTATTACTTTCAGAGCAGTGCTCGTAAGTTTTTAGTAGAAACTTCTCTGTGGCTGTAGCCAGACTGCTAGGCAGATGGACTCCAGCATGTATTCTCATCTCCAGGTTTGTGTGGGCCATAATCAAAATAGGCTGACTACTACTGAGTTTTCAGACACTGCCTTCCTATACAGCCAGTGATGAGACAGAAGGGCAATACGTGAATTAGGTGGTCTGAGCTCAGTTTTTTACAATACATAAGGTGGAAATAAATATTTGGGCAGTAGAGCTGAAGAAATTAGAAATTAATACGGTAAGATACATACCATTGGATAAATCAACTTCATTGTATATCAAAAGTTGTTACTCGGACAGAGGGGCAAAGCACACTACTTAGCATATTGCTGAATAGCTACATTGGTCCACCCCGTACCCCAGGTCTCAAAGATCTCCTTGCATAGTGACACCAGCTTCAGCAGCAGGCCTCAAACACAAGGGTCTGCTTGAATCAGCTTTGCCACTAAGATTGGTGGCCTTGACGCTTGGGTATCCTTCTGTGCAGTCTTGCACTCTGCTGTGAAAAGAAACCCTTTTCAGCAGATCAGTTGCATTTTAGATCAACATTGTATAAAGCACACTTCAATAAAAATTCTACACCCCAAAAATCCTCCTCGCCATAAAATGCACAGCTGATGCAGGTGAATCTGAGAGTTCAAAGAACTTACAGAGTAAATCCCCTTCAACTGTGTAAACTAAGTGTATTTGGGCTTTTTGAAGAGGCAGGGTGGCTGGAGATGGACTACCCTTAAAAAGTGCAAGATTCGTGAGGTAAGCTATGATATAGAATAGCAGTCAAGGATCCTCAACCCAGGACACATTAATACTAGACGTATGTTCAAGCCGTGTCTCCAGCTCTCCTTGTCACAGGCTACCATGGAATCTACTTCCAGACCCACACTGAATGTCTTTATTGGACAACTTTCAAGGAAACTAACTACTCACAGGGATTTAGCACGCTCCAAATGCTATCCCTATGCTAAAGGGGAAGTTTTTTCAAGGGATGGTGAAGTTATGGTAGGAAAGCTCCCATCTGATTATTACCTCCCAACATGGGAAGTTAACAAATTTGTCTCACCAAACTAACTGCAATGAATTAGGTTGGATATTAGGAAAAAATTCTTTACAGAGAGGGTTGTCAGGCATTGGAACAGGTTGTCCAGGGAGGTGGTTGAATCCCCATCCCTCGAAGTATTCAAAAAATGTGTGGATGTGGTTCTGAGGAACATGGTTTAGGGAACCTGGCAGTGCAGGTTTAACGACTGGACTTGATGATCTTGAAGGTCTCTTGCAACCAAATGTTTCTATGATTCCATGAAGAAGATGAATAATTTGGGGATTGTATTTTTTTTCTATATGAGTGTAGTGCTGTACAAAAAAACCAGCAGTATACATACATAAACATATATATAAAACATTTTCTAAGACGTGTAAATCTATTTTGCTAATATAGTCACCATAAGACTGGGTGCACGTTACGAAAAGGTGAGCCTTACGGTGCTTTTAGTGTCTAGGGACTTTGCTTGAAAAACAGTCACACAGAGCTTGAGCAAAGCCAATCCCATGATCTCAAGTCAGACCTACAAAGGTGTTGGTACTGAACAGCTTATTCTCCTTCCTAAGCTGGAGAGTCATAACAGAGATGTCTCATGGAGGGTTTAGTTTGAGTAAGATTTTGCTTTTTGTTATCCTTATAAACATGACAGCGATCCCACTCTTCTTTCAAGCCATCAGAGTATTCCCTGTCCATCCCTGTTGCCAGTATATTTGCAACACTCTACATCCTTTGCCATGACTATCATGATGTCAGGAAATGAAGAATCAAAAAAGGACCAGTGGAGGAATGTGTGTAAACCGAAAGTATATATAGAGAGAACAAGGAAAATGTAGTGACCTGAAAAAGCACAGATCAAACCAAATAAATCACTCTTTTAACCACGGAGATAAAGCTTTGGTTGAGGAGACTCGTAACATTCAGATAAAGGCAATATATGCATAATATTTGTATGTTAACTGCATACAAGAAAATAATATGTTCCCCCCCAACTTAGACAGCACATATGGCTGTTCTGAGTCTTAAAAAATTACTTGTCTGCCATTCTGCATTGTAGCCTTTTGCTGAGGCTCTCAGCGCAATTGTTGGAGCATATCAGCACCACTCTTACTCAAGCCAGACAACTACATCAGTCAGAAAGCCTCAAAGTACAGTTGTTTAAGGGGTGAAATCTCTCTGTTCAAAAGGAGGTGCAACAACAGCAGCAGAGAGCAACGGGATCCATGCCTATTTTTCTGTAAGATCAAGTAACACGTTGATTACGTTTGCAAAAGAGGGGTTAAGGAGACAGGTATTTCTGAACAAATGAGAATGTCACGTTAGAAAAAGAGAGACATGATCTTTGACTTTCTGTTCAGATTTTGCAAGTATTCCTAAAAAGACTTCATCAGTGTGAGGCTTGCTCTTAGCTTAGTTTCTACAAGTAGCATGAAAGAAGAGGTGGAGGGAACAAAACAAAATAAGAATTTGCCTCAAATTTCTGTATAAATTATGTTGTTTACAATAAAATACAGATGAAATATCCAGAAGCTTTGAAAAAAATTAAACTCTACCAAAAAGATCACTCTGCCGTATATGGTTTTACTATGTGAGAAAAGACAAAGCTGAAACAATTTAATTCTTCTGTACTATGTAATGCAAAAGAATTAGCTTTTCAATCTTGTATTTAGCTGTACTATCAAAGCGATACTCACATTTAAACTGGGCCTGCCAGATGTATTTAATTTCAGTTTTATTAAAAATACCAGAAGCTGCTCCTAATAGATAAATGAATGTCATATGAAACCACATCAAAAAAATTTGAAAAATTTCAAGTGCACTTCTATTCCAACTTTATCAGCTAAGCAACCTATCACAGGTCTCTTGCTGAAGAGTTTCAGTAAACAAGTGTTAGAGATTACTGAGGACTGCTTGTAATTTTTAAAAGACAGGTTTGCAAGGAAAAACGTTTCTGGGATTGCTTTTAAATATTTTACCACATTCTTTACCTAAAAAAATCTCTAAAGAACTTCAACTTATTTGAAGACAAAAGGAAGTTAAATGAAGCATGAGGCCAAGTGAAACTAAACATTTTAATTTGTTGAAGCGGAATGACAAAACCACAAAGTACATCGGCCACGGAGAAAAAGATATTTTATAATGACCTTCAGCTTTAATAATGTAAATCTATAGGATTATTTACAGCAACTTAAAATACCATACCAGCTAAACTGACCCATATTCACTCATACATTTCTGATTGTTCTGTGCTATTTCAACAGCACAAAATTACTAAAACCTTGCTTTACCCACTCTAGTTAAATGAATTAATGGCAGCTTCAGTCCATGGAAGGGTCTCCAAATGGCTGGGCCGAAAACATCCCAGCTCTGTAGTGTATCTATCTATCTGACCCATGGTTATTAACTCAGAAACGGCCCTTTAACTGTGTTTTCTTTGGACATGCCTCTGGACCCAGGCACCGTGGGCTGCAGAAGGCAATCCAAACTCTCCCCAGCTCTCTGAAGTGACTCAGCTGTCAAGACAAACAGGATCTGGCACTAAAGCAGGTTTTCGCCATGCTGCAAGTTTTTGTGTTGGGAACCAGGGTTAAGGCCTTGTATAATGCTTGATCTTTACCAAGGCAATTGTGGCAAACAAAAGGGTGTTGGACAGGTCTGTGTCTCTGCAGCCATTTTTTCTGTAGGATCAAACGTGTGAAATGCTGAGGACCTATGTCTCACAAAGAAACCACTGGGAGCTGCAGATCAGTTGGATCCCAAGACGGATCCCAAAATATCCTAATAAATATTTCTTCCATGTGCAAGAAGCAAAGTAAAGGCACAAGGATGATAACATTATGGCTTACTTACAGGAACAAACACTGTTAGATGGGCCCTAGATTGGAACATACCCACGTGAGGCCATGTTACAAAATGCATTTTTTTTCCTACAGAAGCAACATAGCAATATGAGTAGTACATGACTGATTAATATTCCAACCGCACTGTAAAGGTAAAAAATGTCATACTTTGCCTAAAACAGACAATATGCTTTATGACTTTAAAATGAAATCGCAGAAGATCTAACTCCATCCAGCTGTTCTTAATAAAGCTTTTTCCCCCCCTTTTTTTTCCATTCTCTACCTTAATCTGTTTCAAAATTACCTCACAGTCTCATTCATTTTTGCTGGTAACTTGATAACTCTTCCCAAAACACATTACAGGGTAAAAATCCTAAATTAAAGAATAGAGAAAGAAATACAGAAAATGCCTGTTCATCAATGTGGCAATGAAAATTTGCATAGCAACCTGCAACTATGCCTGACAGAATTACAGATTTATGATGCATTTGAAGGACAGATGAAACATTCCCACATTTTCTGCATCAGTCACTTCTATTTGATTCAGCTTAGTATAAACAATCTCCCTTATTTTGCAACTAATTGAAGAATTAATATAAAAGGATTGAACACCTGTTGCTCTGTTGGCAGAAAACGGCAATTACAATGTTCCTTTCCAGTGGACTTAAACTACAAAAGGAAAATTTTAAAACAGGAAAGGGAGAAAACATACCGGTGGCCAGGGTCGTTTTGAATTCACAGAGGACATTGCAGTTTTTATTCAGCTAGTGAGTGGCCCTGTTAAGCTTTGTCGGTTGATGGAGGTCTCCTCTCTATCCCTGCATTTAGTCGCTGTCCCCTTAAGCATTTTCCATTAACTTGAAGTAGATCTGTTTCACTCAGACCCCTCTCTCCTCTTTCCCACACACTTTATGACAGCCTTAAAAAACATTGTACATTCGCCTAACTGTCATGCAGATCTTCTTTACCAATTTCCTATTACAAACATTAATCACTGAAAATTTATGCTACTAAAAAGAGATACTAAGTCCATTTTCATATCCTCTTTCTATCATTTCGCTAGGAAAGTGGTTAGGCAAGCCTGAAGCTGAGGTAGGAAGAGTCAAACATGGACCTGTAAGCAAGTGATTTTTGAGTAGGCGGAACAGAAGGGAAAACAAAACACAAGCAAGCATCAAATCCACTTAAAATAAATAATCTTAACTTCCCTTGCTGATGCAAAACCCAAAACAATTAAACATTGGTTAAATGTCAAATATTCTGTTACAGTCACCTGCAATAAAAGAAAAGAAAGAAATGCAGGGGTTCAAAATACCCTGGAGAAACCTATTTGCTGTTACCTTGGGAGCAGTAGGATCGCAGCCCTCACTCCCGTGTGGGACAGCCACGTTTCTCCCCCACCTCAGCCCACAGGAGGGCATACTCACAGGAGTCCGGCATACTCACGGCTCACATCAGAAGTGTACCCCTGCCCACAGCACCACAGGCGCATGGTTCAGCTCTTTTGCTTTATACCAACAAAGCTTGTATCATTTTCCATCAAAATTATCCCTACTGCTACTATTAATTGTGTATTATTAAGGTTTACACCTTTTCTCTTTTTATGGAAAAGTACACCGAAACAGACAATATCAGGTTTTCCAAACTATTTTGGGATGAGCATCACTGCCTGGTCTGGTCCAGATACTTTGACAGTAATGCCTTCTATCACACTGACAAGATCTCATTTTTAAGGTCGTTTTCAGAAGCAGGCCTCACTTCAAAAATCACAGTGGAAATACAGGCACGGTCCTTTCCCCTCTTGTTTCACAGCTGTTTCTGGGAATAGCTAAACTGTGAAAACACCCAATATTTTTTATCTCTTTGATAAGACACCTGCTTATGGGATGTACACCTCTCAAGTGATTTTTCTTTTTCCAAGATAAGGAAGACTGAAAACCAGTATGAAATGGGAATGCACTATTTGAGGCATAAACCTCCACACACATACCTTCATCCCCCTATTCAGCCTGTGATCAACTCTATATATGCTTTTTTTTTTTTTTGCCTTGGTGTATTCTGGTATTGCTTTTTAAAAAAAGGTGAGCCAGACATAACAGGCGACAAAGAGCCTAGGAAGGGGAAATTCTGTCCATGGCACCCAACCTACACCAGTGAAGGCACCTGATGATGGGACGTGATGCCATCAGTAGTGCCCAGTGCTTTGGGAACCAGTCACATAAAGAATGTGACTTCTCCAAGTCCTGCTGAGTTAAGAAGACACGTCAGAACTTCAGTTGGGGCCAAAAATGAAAAGGGCATTGTGGGTCAAGCTGACACACTGTGTAAGGACACAGATGCTGAGACACCAGAGAGGGATTAAGCTTGGCAGCACATGACTCACGACAAGGCAGAAACACAGGTGGGGCTGCAGGTCATTTGGATCCGTGTTCATAACACTGAGTTTTGCAGGCACAAAGAAAGGATATCATAAATCGAAGGAACATTGGGATCAACCTGTGATACTACCCTCTGCTATACAAGCAGCAGTGTGCAACATTTTTTGGAAAGTACTATAATGACAGAAAGTATGCTTTTTCCTTTATAAAAAATGTACACCTATGTATGACAACAGCAACAAAAATGTTTTTCTGAATTTGTAAATCAAAAATAAATTTCAAAGCTGTTAATGGAAGTAAAATTATCATCAGTTTTTCCTGAAGTGTCTGCAGTACATAGTCACAGTCCATTAAGACAACATATTAGCATTGTTCATAACAGGATGCAAATGACATAATCAAGTCAGGTGGACTATTTCAACATCAATAAAGCCTCAGAGTGATTATTATGTACAGCCATGACACAATACCTTTTTGCACACTTTCCCTGACAGATTAAAGTGGTGATGAATTCCTCGATGGCTCAAGTGTGCTCCAAGGAAAGCTAGAAGGTTGTACAGTTAACTCCCAGGGTGTAACTCTAAACCATACAACCTACTACCTCAACCCGGATGCACACAGCTTCCGACGGTGACCATAAAGTCTTCTTCACTTCTTCAGCCTTTCTTTGAAATGTGACAGCAGCCACAGGCCTCTATATTTCCCAT
>NW_010397274.1:31725-47357 GCF_000710305.1 Buceros rhinoceros silvestris
GGCCTCTATATTTCCCATGGGGCTTTCAACTGCAGTTATTCCCCACTTTTCAGACAATAAAGCATGTTCTTAGATTTTTCTATGGAAGAGGTAGAATTTCTGTTCTATCCCGTTTACCTATGCATAAAGATATATACATGTGTGGTTTATGTGTATATATATACACACACATATTTGATAGGAATGATGCAAGTCCAACTACAATTCTGGAAAGAAATGACCATTTGGTCTTATTTTACAATAAAAAATAAAATAAAAGTATCTTCTTGTTTTTTCTATATTTTTTGAATATAATAACAAGTAATGGTGTATTTAATAAAGCCAGGAAATGGTATATCCTACTCTCCCTCATCAGAAACCCTACAATTCCTTCACGTCTCATCGTAAATTATAGTAAGAAAAAAGCCAAAGGTGCTTAAAGCAACTGATAAAATAACAAATCACTTAATCAAGTTTGAAGATAAGGCAGTGGACAAAAGAAGCACGACAAAAACAATATATAGTTTTCTACACTCTCTTGGGCTTGTTGTCAAATACCACTGCGGTGCACGCTACATAAAATTTTGCCAAATCACCATACTGACACAGACCCATAGAAGCGAGCTTGTGCAGTACGTTTCAACACAAGATCGGATCTACGGGTTTATGCCAGTTGGCATCGTTGATTAGCATTTTCCTTTTAAAGTGAGACACAGAAGACTTTAAACAAACAAACATATGAAGCAATGTAAGAATGAATATTTGGGAGTAAAAATATTGTCTATTGCAAAGAAAGCTACTTCAAACTTAACTGCATAAATGGTGGATGCATCAAACAAGCCAAAAACTTGTAACTAGTTTGGTTTTTGAAAAAGGAAGAAAAAACGTTTCTTTATAGATTGGAGGCACAACACTGTTTTGAGCAGGAATTAGCATCCTTTTACGCACACTTTGCGTTACCGATGAACTCTCAGCTCCCAACAACTTGCATCTGACTATAGCGTGCACACAGCAGGCAAGACTAGAATCCATAATTGGACGTAACATAGGAGTGAACAATACAGGTTTGTCCTTTGTGTCTGAGCTCATATCATGTACTACAACCCGAAACAAAAATCGCCCCACCAAATCTGAAAAGCAATGAGGCACACTGGAGTGCAGCTCCTGTACAGCATTATAAAGACTACTTAGCTATTTCTTCATATTACAGGGCATCTAAGCACTACTTGACAGTAACTTGTTGATAAAACAATGCCTATTAATCAAAGCAAATAAGTTAGTTTGTGTATTTTATTCACTAATCCTGCCACAATGCCATTCCCTAATAATAAGAATGCAAGTAGAAACGCGATCCTGCAAAACTTCATGGTTAACTCCTACAACAAATGCTTTCTTCTTGTGATCGACAAGCAGTACGATACACATTATCACATGCTGAACGTAGGGTGTCCTACGCAACAGACTGAAAACAGTTGCCCCCTTTGAGGCAACAACCAGTATTCAGAAAGATGAGACAGAGATACAGTTTTATAACTTACATTTTCTAAATGGAAGCATTGATAAATTCTGCATCTTTAAGCATAGCATGGGGCACATCAGAATAACTTGCAACAATTTAGTCACAAATGTGCCTTTAAAATACAGGCATACGAAGCAGGTATAATTTTAAATCCAAGTACTACAGAAAGGCCTCTTACGATTTTAGCAGGTTACTGACATCTGTATCTGAATAAGATTTAAATACATTCCTTCCACTAGTTCCCACTGAAGGCCCTATCCTGCCATCGTTAGTTGGGTAAAACTCCTTTCAAGAGAATGATTACTGCCACTAACACAGGTTTTGAATCAGGGCTTACTTTTTTCTTGCAGACTGCATTATGTATTTCTAGATCAGTAGTGTTAATAAATGACCTTTTAATTTTCTTTTTTAATTTAGTTGACTATATCTGCCACAGTAAGGCATATCCTTTTGCATTTTAAAATAATATTTTCTAAAATAGTCTGTTTTTAAACCTGCTTTCTCTTTATGTTATAACACTTCAGCATTCAGACGAAATAGTATCTTTGTAATTGTTTTCTGTTGACACTGAGGAGGTCATAGAATATGTAAGACAAGCACTCAAACTAGAATAGTTATTCTAGTATCACAAATAAATATGCAGACTGCATATATAATTTATTGAATGACTGCAATAGGTGTTATAAAATTGCTTCTCTGATTTTCTTCCCCCCCCCCTTTTTTTTTAGTGAATACAAGAGATATTCCATGTTCCAAACATAATTGGTCATTGCATTACAGTTATATAATAGCAAATATATGTATGTACTATAAATATGGTAGGAATATAAATAGACTAGTAAATACACATGTGTTATATATTTCCTAGCCAGGACAAAAGCACAAATATGTATTGATCTTTCAAGTCATTCCAAAGCCTCATGGAAAAACACTGTATAAAGGCTACATAAACTGCAATATTCCCTACAGAAAGCAATCCAAACAAAAGTTAAATACTTATACGTGAAATTGTATCGTAGGCTCTTTTAAGAAAATAAATTATTTTAAAGCTAACCTGCTTCATGTTCTTGCCATTAACACTAGTTAAAAAAAAAAAATAAGATTACTGTATTACCTTCGCTGAATTCTGGTATAATTAACTTCTTCAGTTTCATTTTTCATTTTTTTCCTTTCACTAAAGCAAACAAACGAAAAAAGTGAGATAAAGATTTTGACATATCTATTTTAGGTAAATTTTTTTCAGAACAACATAAAACATACATAAAATTAGTAATTGTGCTTTTAAGGTATAAACCCAACACAGTTCTGATGCCCCTCTCAGGTCCATAGGAACGCACATACTTTGGCAAAGGGACTATTTCATTTAATATTTCCTAGCCCTTTCCCCCCCCACCTCAATTTTTTGATTTTTATTGGGAATTCTGGAAGGGAAGGATCACGTCTAACAAAAATAAATATTTTTTATCAAATAGTGGATACGATGATGGAATTTGGTACATAACTTCATAAGAATACTGGGATAAAGTAAATGGCTTGTATCAAGAAATGTTTGCAAAACTTTATGGAAAAAATAAAAGAAAAATATGTGATTACTGTGATCAGATATAGAAATTAAAAGAGTTCTTTTAAGCTAATACAAGCCTTGGTTTCTCAAGAGACTTGGGTCTAATGACATACGTAATTATTCTAACAAAACTGTTGGGGAGGGCAGTATGACCATAAACGTAGGAAACGCTTTCTGGTACAGATGGGTGAATGGAGGTATATGTGTCATATACACAAGGTATCCATTCAACAATTTCCCAGGATTCACTGCAGAACAACAAAAATATAAGGTAGCAAAATTAGTGTATAATCTTAGAAGTCAGCATCTAATTAGTAAGGTATAAAAAGTGAAGCAAACATTAAAGCGATTCTATTTTGTAAAGTCATAACACATTTATAAAGGTTTTTATTAGGCAAACAACTATCACGAACATATTGAAAAAATATCAGTTTCAGGTGAAAAAGACACTGAAAGTTTCAAAGTAATTTCTAGCTAACAACATCTGCATTATTAGCATAAACTAAAAAGACTAGAAAAATATTTTTAAAAATATCCAAAAATACATGAAACTGATTTGGCTGAGCTTTTAAAAATCTGTCAGTCAGAATGAATTTTGTTACACACACTTCTAATTGCCTAGTAATATGTTACAACAGACAGACAAATGCTTTAAGAAAGAGGCTCCACTAAAGCGTCATATGCTCAAAACTTACTTTAACTCTGCATTCATTTATCACAAACATTCTGAATGGATATCTTAAATACTGTTTTCAGCTATTCCTGGACAAGTGCTGCTTTACGAACATCTTAAAATAGTCACTGTTACTAGCTGCAAACCAGGCTTACTTCATGAATGTCCCAATAATGTGCCTTTTATTCCGGTGCTTATTACACTGATTTCTTTGTAATGGATTTCGATACAAATTGTAAGAAATTTGTATATGAATTAACTCAATAATAACTTTAATATACTGGCTACAAGAGCGATCTTTTCCTACAGTTTAACACGTTGGTTTTTTTCTTTTCCCCTCTTTAGAAACTGAAAGCATGAGTCACACTATAAAAAAAGAATTTACTTTCCTTAGCAACCAGATCTAAATACCCACAACTTTCTCAGAGATAACCAAAGCTTAGACTGAATAAATGCAACATCAAGGTCTTTGCATAACTTCAGTGCTTAGCTAAGACAAAATGTGCCTAACCACTTATTTCTACAAACCCTCAATTTTTTGTTTACTTTCTATTTTTAGCAGTATTAGATCACCCCCCCAAAAAGTTAGTTTTAAGAAGTGTGAACAGCTGACTACTTAAAATTAATATACAAGGACTCAATTTCAAAACAACATGTTTAAAACGGCTTAAAAAAAGAAGAGGAAAAAAGGAAAAGAAGCTATACCTGATACGAAAGGTACGTTTTCACCCAGTGCCAAATACTGTTATATGAGCAACAGAGAGAAAAAAAAACACCAAACAAAAAATTCATTCCTTCTTTCTTTTCTTTTTTGTTTGTTTTTGGGTTTTTTCCCTGTTTTTTACTAAAAGAATCAATCTCCTAGGCTCATTTTGTTACACTGCTTTAAGAAGCTCTAACACATCCTGATGTCTCTGTAGTGAAACATGCCAGATTTTTTTTTTTTTTGGAAGCAAGAGTGACTTTTTTTTTTTTTCTGCACTCTTGTATGTAGGACAAACTCAGATTTGTTTCTTCTTCTTAGGGTTCCTGTTCTTTCTCGGAAGACCAGGACGCCTGTCTTCTCTCTCTTGCTCTTCTCGGAATTCCAGGCACAAAGCACTGCGCAAAAGCTGCACCAATCCTTGCCGCAACTGCCTGCACAGGACTAGAGGTGGCGAGACCAGAAAATTCACCTCGCCCCTGTGCTGGTTTTATAAATGGGGATTGCACAAATCTGCCGAAGCAAAGGGGTGAAAAGGCAGGGTGCCAGTTTGCTACACTATGCTGCAATGATCTCATGTTCAATGCTGTCGCCCTGTTTGCCCAGTTCAAACGCCTGTTCATTACACAGGAGGAAGGAAAAAAAAAGAAAACCCGAGAAAAATAAAAAACAACTTTCATCCTTCAGTCATTCAGGATAGCTGTTCTAAACTACAGATCAGCAATAAAAAAATAAAAGATGTAGTTTTAAAATGCAGTTATGAAGTATAATTATTCTGGTTATATTTTCTTTCTTTCTTTTTTCTATTTGGAGATAAGAAGCAGAATTTATCAGGCGTGAAAGGGACAGCCTCCTGGTGGTGTGCCAAAAAAGCCAGAATAAAGGCAAAGTTGTGCTTCAAAGCTCAATCGCTTGCTGAGTCTGGCTAAAGTCAAGTATTAAGATCCACCATTTTCTGAGCCATGTAAGAAAAGAGGAAAAAAGTCAGAACGGGCGCTGCTTTCCAAGTCTCCGTTGGCACCATCACAAAATCTCAGCCGTAAGGTCACATGATGCTCTGCCAAATGTAGAGTGCATTCCCATAAACCATTCTGCTGATCCTGCGAAGGCAGCTATTGTCTAGTTTATACCCAAAGTTCAGCCCACTCTTCATTGAATTAGCTGAAAAACGCATCACCTTTGGGGGTTGGGAGCCATGGAAACGTCTACCTGGCAGGCTGCCCACTTTTTCTGCCCATCAACCAGAGATGGAATTGTGCTGCCTAATGCAATGATGACTAGGAATGTGAAGAGTCGTCCAAAGTGAATCTGATTCTTGCAAAGCCTGCTTCATTTGCACAGAAAACTCTGGCTTCTTGTCGTTAAAAAAGGGAGGGGGGGAGGGAGAAAAAAAAGCACGCCTTTCTCCTAAATGTAGCAATTAAAGGTCTAGTAAACATGCCTAGTCTGCAACTTTCCTTCATAACATACTGAAATGGTTCTCAAAACAAAGCCCTTGGTATAACACAAGTTTTGTGATTTAAAGCAGCACTCGCTTTTCCCTGAGTTATTGTGGCATTTCCTGGACATTTTTGCTCCCCAAGAAAAAAAAAAAGAAAAAATATGTACACAGCAGATCTCTCACCTCTTTCTCTTCTTTTTACCTGTCTTTACCTCCTGATTTTATCTAGCACAAATTATACGAGCATGTGGCGATACTCACTAGTAACAGTGGGGATGCAACACTGCTGCAATCTCCCTCGAAGCAGTCTCCTGAGAAAGCTGGTTCTGTTTCCAGCAGCACAAAACCCTTCGTCTGAGCCCTCTTATCTCCACTAGTGAGTAGGACAGCTGGTCTGAAGGGTTGAAAACCAGCACATTTGAGAAGAGTCAGCACCCTCCCTGCTTCAAAATGCATTTCATCTGGATTTCATGAAAAGAGAAGCAATCAGGTAGAATTTATAAAAGATGCAAGCTACTAAATAGACTAAGTAATAGACAAAATTCTTCTGCTACAGACCTGAGGTTTTGATTTTGCTTATCTATTGTTCTAAAGTAAAATGTCACATCAAATGTCACCTCCAAATGAAAATACCACTAACCTAGTGAGCCACAAACACAAGCTCTCCCAGCACCTAAAAACCTTGTACAGAAGAATTTATCTAAGAGCTCAGCATTGTGAACAAACGAACAAAAATCCACTCGCTGTTTATGCCACAAAGCTTAATAGCTACTGCAAAAGAGATGTTAAAAATGTGGTGATTTCCGTTAATAAAAACGGAGCCATGGGAGGAGCATCTCTACCTGTTAGCTTTTGTACAAATGCTCCTGCAAAGAGAAAGTTGCAACCTTCTGAAGAGCTGACAGCTAAAAACTGATAAGGAAGGGCAAACAAAGCGGGAGGCAACAGGCTAGAAACCGCAGCGGGAGGACAGGAAAAACCATTCCCAGGGACACTGCGGGCAGTAACTCTCCAGCTCGGCTACTTTTATGTTTTGTTTTACAGTTCTTTCCAGTTTCACTTTATTTACCTGGAGGAAATTGAAGGTTCATTACCGAAGGAAGTGTGAGAACAGTGGCTTTGAAGTGAAGGAAGACAGTTACAAGGGCGACACAGGCCTCGGAGGGTGCCCCTGGGCTGTCCCCCAGCTGAAGGGCTTGTGGGGGCTGGCTGAGCCCCCAGCGGTGACTGGGCTGGTGCAGGCAGCAGGCTGGCGGCACGGGGCAGCCCCTGCCTTGCTCCTGGTGCATCCCAGAGGTCTGCACCTGAGGTTTGGAGAGGGCAGGTGTGGCTGGGCGGAGGAGAGCGCCTGGGGCAGCCTCTCCGATGTTGCCGGTGGGATCTAGAGGACCAAGAGAAGGAGCAGCCACCCAGCCCAGTAGCAGTGAGGGGCCAGGAGGAGGAGCTGGGTACAACATCAGGGGATGGAAATGACCCTGTGTTGCCTGCCAAGCCAGCGCACCTGGGATCGGCCGGGCTCCAGTCAAGTGGTGCAAGCTTCTCTGTCAGACAGGGAATTTACTATGGCCCCAGTAAATCAGCCCACAGCTTAGTTCCTTTCTTTTCCAGATTTGGACCTTTTCAAGGGCCAGCAGCCAGAGGAAAGCCCTCCGCTGCAGTGACTCGATGTAAGCTCGTCAAATGGTCTTTCAGAGTGAAATACCTTGCACATGGTGTTGAATCCAGAGACCTTTTTCTTTTCCCTGCAAGCTAAAGATGGCTGCCTAGGTGCAACCAGTAAGTGGAAATGCTGCTTGTCACTCTAGCTACTTGCCACAATAGTCCCCCAGCTTGGACCACAGGGATGGCACTGAGTTCCAGGGACCACAAGTAAACTCTGGGTGTTGTTACGCCTCAGCTATTAAAACGATACTTGGGTGGATTCTCCCATGAGGATCTTTGACATTAAACAATCTCTAAGATTCTTTAAAAATTCATTTCTCCAGGCTCATGAAACTCAGAAAGAAAATTAAAATGTCTTTAATCAACAGTTATGTAGAAACAGAAACTTGAGATTCCATTTTTATAATTTTAGTAGTTTAGTAGTTTTCTCATTGATTTGAATCAACAACAGATCAAAACCAACTTTTTTTTTCTTTTTCCTAACAAGGCCTGTGGGATTCAAGCTTGGCTCACGCCACCTTATGTTTTACTTGTAACCATAAAAATATTTAGGCCACGGTCCATCAGTGTCTTCAGAGGAACGGCTCATGAGGGTGCACCCTACAAACTGAGGTGAACCATAAACCGCTTTGAACCATGCAAAAAATAATGGTTTCATTAGGATTGAGCAGAAAACTCCAACTAAACAGTACTGAATTCATATCCTGTTCAAGTTTATAACTATTATTATCAGTGATGGTATGTGTAAAGCATGAGGGAACAGCCTGACATTCAGATCTCGGAAGGGTGTTTGTCACTAATTGCACGTAATAGGCAGTCTGAGCTGGGCAAATCTGAGCAGCAGTTTTTGAGGGACGACAGTCGCAGAATACTACACAGTCATTTTTATTTTTCTGTGTGGATAACCACTTCAACATGGGGCTAGCTCTCAGTGATGAGTGTTCGCCAATATTCAAGAAGATTGTTAAAAAGCTGTTAAAAAAAAATCACCTGTATATGTGCCCAGCAACAGTTAGAGATGTAGATGAATCTCAGGAGTGCTTTGTCTATGAACTAATACAAGGGAGATGCAAAGGGAACCAAAAAGACTTATCTGTGGGAGTGACTGGCCTGTTCATCCGCAGCTGGAGGAGTCAGGGAGGCCAGCTGGAGGAAGGCTGCACAGGACCAGCCTCTCCACAGAGGGAGAAGGCACCAATCCTTTCTCCTCCCCGGGAGCGGGAAGGGGAAGGCAGAGAGGACAGGAAACCTGGGCTAGGCTAAATGTTTCTGTGACGGTACTCAGTTCCCACAGGACAACCAGCACCCCAACTTCCTTAGCTAAATGGGCAGCTTGCAAACTAATTGGAAAGGCAAATTGGAAAGGAGCCTTCCCTGGGCAATGGGCAATGGCAACCTGCACAAGATGTGAGAGAAAAGATGAGAAAGTGGGAAAGAAAGCAAGCAATGCTCTCAGAGTGAAGGGAGGGGGAGCAAGGGAGAAAGGGAATCTCTATTCTTCCACGCGATTGTTCTTGTACACAAACCCAAAACTAGCAAGTACACCACTGTAGTTACTGCAAGTTAAAAGGTGAAAAAACACACACACAAACTGAAGAGGATGTGCAGGTGCTGCATATATTACACATTGCTGGATAACTTTAATGTACTGTATTGCATGGCATAACACTTCGTGACAAAATGCTCTGCAGACCACATTCTCAAAGACCCGAGTATACAGAGGTGACAAAAATTATCTGTAAAATGCATGCAAATGAAGAGTTATCATCTGCTTGCTATTTTAATTTTATCTTCAAATGACACTGTTTCATCTTTTTTTTCTGCCTTAAGGTTAACAGCACTGAATTAAGAAACTTAAGCAGGATGTTCTATGGTAAGAGTCAGGGATGTCATTCATCATGAATTTAACTGCAATTTTCCCCTTTCTGAAATTTTTATATACAATTTTGCTTTGCTGCTGGATAAAGAAAATCTTTAAAAATAAATAGTAACAAAAACTGAGTTATGCACATCCAATACTTTTGTTCATACAAGAAAAGTTTTATTCACAGATGTTTTAAGATCATCTATTCCCTCAAGAGTGCAGATATTACTAAATAGCAAAGGGTACAAATATAATGATTCAAAACAGCTATTGAAAATTCAGATAAATATTTCCAATAGCTATTCCACAGTATAAAGAAATTGCTCACTGCAAACAGCAGTCACCTGTTCTTCACGGGGAAGAGCAGCTGCGGTAGAATAAGCAACATGGCTGCAGTGCCCGAGGAGGACACTGAGAAGCCCAAGAGAGAAGCCCACAGCAGGGCCCAAGCAAAACCCAGGCTCTATCGCTATTCCCTGTTTCTTAAAAACCTTAGGCTTTTATGGGTGATCGGTGAGGCACAAAAAGATATGACACTCTCTCCACAAACAATAAGATGGTACCTCAGACAGGTAAAAATGATGTGGTGTTATAAAATATCAAACCAAATCTGATGATAGGAGAAGTCTCGCCACAGACATTTTGTTCAATATACTTGTTTCGGCCCCGATTTATTTCACCACTGTCACTCCAGAAACATTAAATACATTCAGAGCAAGAAGAATAACATCCAATCCCCTCCCATACACCGAGTCTTAGACATAGGAAAACACCACTCATGTTCTCTTTACCTCATTTGTCTCTTGCAGGTCTAAGTCCAAATACAGCAGAGCAGTATAATCACCTTTCATCAGATGAAAAAACTCTAAAGCAGTTATTTTTTTCTCAAATTTAAAAGCTTTTAGCAAGTCAGTCTTCAAAATGCCTAAGTAGCATGACAGTCAGATGTTTTTTTCAGTTTTAGAGTCAAAGGTACCAAAGATTAACTTGTTTTCATAAACAATTTATCATCACTGTATAAAGCATAGAACACCTGACATTGTTCAGCGTTAAGTACACTTCACTGAATCGTAAGTACTACCTTGAATTAGATAATTTTTAAATACTACCTACACAGTTTGCTCCGACTTGACCCTACGTCTGAAAACTAAAAGCTGAAGATACCTTGATCTAGTTCCTGGTCATTAGAGTAGGACAGTAAACAGAGAGAATTAACTAGCAAAGACAGTAAACAACAAATAATTCCTTATACACCTTCTACTTGTGACAAATAAAGCAATGTTGACTTCTTTCTCCAACATTTCTTCAAGACAAGGACATGTATAGCCAGAATTGAAGCCAGACACTGTTTTATTAATTTCTGAATTAACAGCATGCTTTCTGCCTAGACCTGCCTCAGCCTAACACCCATCCCAACGCTCTCCTTCAAAACCTGCGGCAATGCTCAGTTGAGTTACATACCTGTGTATAGGAAACACCTTCACAGCTGCAACCCTCTCCCAAACTTCAGAGTGAAAAATCCTCATGGATGTGGGATTGCGCAGACATAACTCAGTGGAAAGAGCAGATGACTTTCTGTTCCCCACTGTCTAGTAGGTTGTGTAGCAAGGGTCCTCCAGGGCCACTTATTTTACCTAGGTCTCGTTCTTTACCTGAATATAAACTGGGAATAAAAACGGTGCTGCAAGGGCGTTCTTTGTACCACCAATTTCTCAATCAGTGATAATCAGATTTTTTATTGTTTTCCTGCATACCATCCCTGTATGAATCCTGGCTGCTCAGAACTCAAAATCTTATGCAACATTATTTAAGAAGAGCGTTTACTTTAGCTGCTTCGAGTCAAAAGTAGCCTTCAGTAGAACACACACTGTGTGTCACCTATCCTCCAGCTGCTACAATGGATACAGTCTCACACCTCAATACGGCACAGTTCACTGCTCACGGGCAGAGAGAGAAAATAAGTATTTGTGAAACATTCTTAATTATTTCAGGAAGGAAGTTACATACATCTTTAGGTCCTTATATTCCTACAAATATGGACAGCACTTCCCAAAACATCAGAATGTTTTGCAGGCAGGTATATATGTAGACATATCCAAACAAACCCCACACATTTTGGTAATTTAATTACAAAAATATGGAGCCTACATGCACTTTGCTGGGCTACATTCTTAGCAGGTTGAGTTCTGTTAGCCAAACAAAACCTGGTCAGGTCATAATTCTCAGTTGAAAAGAATGATCACGTGTATTATAGCCTGATGTGAGCCGTGGTTTTGATTCAGCAAACTAAAGGATCAATTAGTTTTGAAGCAAAAATGATTAAAACTGGATAGGAAACAGTTTTCTACATCCCATTTTTCAATTTCCCTAGTGTGAATTTTTGCGGCTGCAAAATAATCTCATTCCAAACAGCACAAACTTTCAAATCCAGATTTTTAAGTACTTTATACTAGAGCAATTAACACTTCGTACATGAAAATGTTTAGAATATTTATTCTAGATTTTGACTTCTTCAATATTTTTAGTACAAATAGCTACTCTTTCAATTTTTTTTTTTTTTAGTCTGAATTGGCATAATTTTGTGAGTAAAACCTATACTTCAAAATAATCAACATCCTCAGATAACCTGAACAACACAGAGATGGAGGCAGAGGAGATCAAAGGCATGAAGGCTTCTCGGAAGATTGAGCAGGCTATGAGTGATCAAAGGCAGGGGAGAGACGACTCTGGATCTTAACTCCTGCTTCCACTATACATGTATAATTTACAAGTTATTGAATTGTGGAGAGGCGTACTATTTATACATTAAATATAGGTTACAGGTTTGAAAAGTTATTTAAAATTCTAAAAATGAATGGAAAAATCTAGTCAGGAACTTTCACAAAGCACTTTTTTAAAATGTTGCTAATGCAATTGGCTCTCTTTTTAATGAATTGCGTTTTCTGACAAAATCAAACAAACAAAAAGGCACGCTATGGTTGATTGGTGTCATTACAGAAGAGATACTGTGTTGTTTGGAAGTGATAACTCACAGGAATAATGGAAAACTCATGTTCTGAGAAAAGCGCTACTATATTAGCTTGATGTTTGGAAGATTTAGAGCACCCATATCTCAAAATCTGTGTACAACCTTCCATGAGACTTTTCGCAGCTTACCAGCACAGGGCACACAAATGAGCCTTGAGACGAGCTTTCATGTAATTGGTTGAGTATCTTAGCTACCAGATCCTTGGTTACTTTGTCATTATTCATCTTTATCAGAATTAAGTCTTGCGCTGGAGAAAACATTTACAATTCAAATCTTCCTAAAAAGAAAGAGTTCTTGCCCCAAAGTTTTGATTTGGCAAATCAATTAAGAACATTTTCTCAGAAAATCCTGAATAGCTACATAGAAAATAAATAGTAATCATTACGTGTAAATATTCAATCAATGAATTCACCAACGCACAGATTTAGTAATTCGTAGGATACATGACTTCACAGCTCATTGAATTTCATTATATCTGCTGCCCCAGTGAGTATATAACACTGTGAATTTCATGTTAACATCCCATTGTTTGCTTGATGGGGATAGAGAAGCTGCACCACAGCCAATGTTACCATAGTGTAGCTGAAAACATTAGTGAACTTAGAGATGGTTCTAGTTCACACTTGACAGTCAAAGCTGCAGACTTGGACAAAGGATGATATCTTATAAAGAAGCACAGAAAAATTACTGAAGAACATGAAATATGCTGAACCATTAAACAAAAGCAGATTGCATAGTCTGCTATTTACTGGTTTGAAATCTTCCATACTGAATGTCTGAACAGCACGCAAAGGAGATTTCAGAAGACCAAAGGGTCGTGTACCTAGAAGGTGCTTTTACCTTTCCGAGTAACAAGCAAAAGAACTTTATTTCTTATTCCAAACTGTGGCAAGAGTACTTCAGTCCTCTCTCAACATCTTCCTGGAATTCTGAACTACTATTATATGTTTACATAGGCTATATGGGTCTAAGGACATTAAAGGGATTTTAAATTTGTATAATGCCTCGTTCTTTCTGATCAAAGACAAGAACATGCTTTTTTTTTTTTTTTAATCTTAACTACATGTGATCCAATACGAATATAAAACATTTTGATCAGTACTGAGCATATACTGGCTTACTAACAAAAGGCTTTCTTCATTCCAGTGGCTCAGAGGTAGAGTATCCACAGAAATGTTCATACTCTAAGTGGAGGGAACTACCTGGTTTGCTTTACAGAAAGACTTGCTTGTTGAAAGGGTCGGTTTCTAACACTGTCACAAGACTTTTGTACTAAAGTATGTTCAAAGGGAAGGCAGCTTCAGCGTAGATAAAGGGGTGCTTCTGAAGATATTTTTATGCCCTCTTTTTTATAATTCTCCAACTGTAACAGGAAATTAAGGGTTACTAACATTTAATCTACAAATATGTTACTTTCAATTTGTTAACAGATGGTTCATTCAGCACAACTTCAGTCGACTATATTTGATTACATATCTGCTTCCTGAAAAGGTATTTTTCTAAAACTCTATGGTAACCGACGCTTGCAGAGCATGAAACCAAGCAACCAGATTTCTGGAATGCATTTCTGGATAGCTTTTATCAAGCAGGAGAGAGGCAGCATGCAACATGTAGAAAACAGTTCTCTTAGTTAAAATGCAGTAAAGTTCTTCAAAAAGAATATGGTTCTGTCCTCAGAGGATTAATTACAGTCATGGGATTGTGGATTCAAGAGGAATAAACTTTCACGAGGAATTCCAATTTTCTATATGAATTTGAACAATGTATACTCCATAGAATGTAATGTTGTGCACAAAGCATGCAGTAACTGTGTCCTTAATCCAGTATGTCCAGTGACGAAGCTTTTATTTCCATGCTCTGGGAGACGAATGGATTTATATAACACTCTGGGTCTTTATCAGGCAAACTCTTACAATTGTATTCATCTTTACTACAATTACCCTTCTTACTAAAATTAGGGGAACCATTCATATCAATACAAGCAAGCATGTAGAACTTCACTGAGTATGGGAGACTTGAAAACACCTACAGCAGATGCATAATTACATAACTGTAACCATAAAAAACTAATGCAGTAAAACTCCTATACTTTATCGACATCTTTGGAGATGATCTAAACAGTAATATATGACACTAAGATGAACCAACCATCCGTCTAACACTCTAGGTCTTTATCAGGCAAACTCTTACAATTGTATTCATCTTTACTACAATTACCCTTCTTACTAAAATTAGGGGAACCATTCATATCAATACAAGCAAGCATGTAGAACTTCACTGAGTATGGGAGACTTGAAAACACCTACAGCAGATGCATAATTACATAACTGTAACCATAAAAAACTAATGCAGTAAAACTCCTATACTTTATCGACATCTTTGGAGATGATCTAAACAGTAATATATGACACTAAGATGAACCAACCATCCGTCAATATGTCACCGTCCAGCTCAGACCTTTATCTTATGCTGGTAGCTACTGTCAAGTTGCGCTTGTTTCAAATAGCCAAGTGGCTCATCCTACATATATGTGAGGGATCTCCTAATAAATTACCCCCTATCTACCTGGCAAAAAGTTGCTTTCTCCATGAACAGTCCCTTCTTGACTCCCCATTTGTCCGCTTTCATCCCTTTTCAGTGGAATCAGCGTTCTTTCTCGTTCGGGACATACATAGATGTCTAGGCCTAATGAAGAGCCTGAGTTGCCCCAACAATCTAAACAAATATCCGTAAGTACTGCTTTACTCTCAAAAGATGTTGGTACTTAGAAGTACATAGATTAGGTACTAGAAGTACTTAATAACGAAAAAGAAAATTAAAACAGTGTTTGTATACATTGTCAGTTGTAATGTAAAACCTAATTGCTAAGTATTTGTAAACCAAATTCATCATAGAAGTTGCAAAATAAAACATGTTTTATATTTGACATAACGCAGCACTGTGTTAACAGCGATGAGAAAGAAAATTGCAAAATTTATGAAAAAACCTGTGACAGAAAATAAAAAAATGCAAGGAGACCCTGTTCTTAACATGCTTCAGACCCATTTTTGCAGGTAACAGATTTGTAAGTAGTTAGACATGGGTTGAAAATAAATGATCAAGAAATCTTAAAGTCTGAAATTAATGAAGAATTGTCCATTAATTAATTGGGCATTTCTTTGACACAGACTGAGCAGATACATTATATATATATATATCT
>NW_010397274.1:47418-47691 GCF_000710305.1 Buceros rhinoceros silvestris
ATTCTTTAGAAACTCTTTTGTTCATTTAAACAATTTCATTAAAACCAGAATTTTCTTGGGTCTTCCTGCAGAAACTGACACAAAAATGCATCAGAATTGCAAGAGGTTTTTGATATATCGTAAATCTCCTTTTGTATTTGACAGAAAGAGTCCCTTCAATTGTTCTTTGACTTTTCTCTACTCTGTAGCCTTCTAATTTGTGTTTGATTATTTCTAGAGGCCTCTAGCCCCTGACTCTTCACATATTTTCAGCTTCTTGCTTCTTCTGTGTAT
>NW_010397274.1:47899-48147 GCF_000710305.1 Buceros rhinoceros silvestris
GTTGTCCCTTTAATACTCACTTTGAGTATATTCTGAGTACAGGTTTTCCAGGTGTCTCCTCAGCTTTGCTTAGTCAGAACACATGAGCGCAAGTTGCCCAGGTACCACCAATCCTTGTCGGACACAGCAGCATTTACCAAAGGGAGGATTCGCTAAAACTCCTTCTGCCCTGGGAATAATCTCACAGAAGAGCTAAGAAGTTTCTATACTTTGGAAATTTTGGATATTCCTTTCTGAATTATTTAATT
>NW_010397275.1:0-3609 GCF_000710305.1 Buceros rhinoceros silvestris
GGACCTGGAAAAGACCAGGTACACCCGATGCAGATCGGCTGGGAGCCTCAGGACTATGACTTGGCACTTCACCCCCAGGCTCATTAGCCTGCCCCTGTCTCGGGTTTGCCCCCAGCTAATGAGAGTGACCCCAGTTCACAGCCTGTGAGGGTATAAAGGAGGCTGCTGAAAGCCGAATGGAGTGGGTCCTCCTCAGGGCAGCGCGTTGTGCTGTCGGGACTCACCCCTTGGACCGGGATGCTGTCCGAGAAAACTTGCCGGGATTGAGCGAGCCCTCACCCTCCGCTTTGGCGAGTGAATTATTTCTTCAGGGTAGCCTTGAGTAAGTCCTCACCCCATTTTGGGTGAGCGACCCCCTGGTTTGGGTACCCTCGGGGGGGAGATTTTTCTCTTGTATGAGCGAGCGCGCACATGTTTTGCTTCCTCTTCCTTAAAAAGCGTTCCTTGGAGTCCCGGGATTGGTTGTGTAGCGATGCATTCCCGACTGACATCCGAACTCGCCGTGAACTTTGGTCTGTCAGAGTGCTGGGCAACTCTGACTGTAATAAGCCCACCCTTTTTGAGTAGATGCTGTTGCCTGTTTTGCCCGGCGCAGAGCTGTCCCCAGCTCAGAGCTGTCCCCGGTGCAGAGCTGTCCCGTTCGCTGAAGAATGGCTGTGAAACGCAGCGGAGAGCCCAGAGGTGGCAAACACCGCCTGGCGTTTGGCGGCCGAGCCAGCCTGTGCCGCCGCCGCGGGCTGCCGGCTCTAGAGGGGAGGCTGGGAGAAACAAAAGGGCTGCCGGCTCTAGAGGGCAGCATGGGATAAGCCGGGACAGCGCCACAGCCGGACTCGCGGCTGCTCGCTCGCCTTTGCTTGTGGGACTTCTCCAGGGTTCCCCCGGTTCCTGATCAGGGTTTGATTAGAAAGCTCTTTCTGCTTTAACTGCTATCTCAGTGATGGTAACAGGCATGTATCTACCTTCCCCTCCTTTCTTTTTGGCTCATCGTCAATGCTTAAGAGACAGTTGTCTTGGTCGCTTTTCTGCTTGCCACAGCTAGTGTAAGGAGGGAAATGATTTTAGGAAGAGTTTCCCAACTGATTTTATTTCCTACATGAACATCATGTGCAACTATTTCCTTTTCCTGCTTCCACAGTGGAGAGCATCTGCAAAATATTTATGTGTTGGCCTGTGACACGGAGAAACTTGTGACAAATTATTTATTACTTATGGGTGTTGCTTTGCATTCTGTCTCACAAGGGTGTGCCTCTGCTTTAGCTTGCTCCTCTCTGGCTTTTCCTCATTTTGCCAACGCTGTTACTTTCAGTGAAATTGCTGAGCTTTTTATTGCTCATTAGAGCTTTTTGTGGCATAGAAGTCAGCATAAGAAAATCAGTCTTTTAAATGCAGCTGCTGATTTGGGGGTTTTGGATGGGTTGTCTTTATCACGCATCTAAGAACTAATAACATTTCCAAACTGGGAGCTACTTCTGAACATTGGACTATAGTTGCCCTGGGTTCTGCTGCTTTTGGCTTCCTGTGGAGTTTCATTTTAGTTGTTGTTCTTTTAACACATTTCATAGAAACAGGTAAAAGCATCTCCAGGGCTGCTCTAAATGTTCCCCAGCCAGGCTTACTCTCAGGCTCACTCCCCACGTCTGGGAAGGACTGGACTTCGCATTCCAGCCCTGACCCTGACCCTGCACTTTGCACGGAGAAGCTGTCGGCGTGCTTGGTATGGGACTGAATGTGAGTGATTGCTTGTGCCATTTATCTTGCTTGACAAACCGTGTTTCATAGGAGAATCCTCAGCGTCTTTTAGGGAAATTTTATGTACTCATAAGCTAGTATAAATCTAAGGGAATATACCAAAAGTAACTTCGGTCACAAAGTTTCTTTCATATTGTCCCAGATTCCGTGTCTGTGTCTCTTAAGCTCTACTGATGCCTTTCCAGCATTATATATGCAAAATAGCACCAGTGGAGTGAACTGGCTTGCACCAGCGACAAATGTGCTCCCACTGGCTTCTTGTGTTTTGCCGGTAACGGCTGCTAATAAAAATACAGCTTGTAATTTGAAAACTCTTTGTTTTAAAAAACATAACTTAAGGAATCTGTATTAAATGAAATAATGGGGTGGATGAAAAGTCAGAAAAAGTTCAGTGGCTGTTGAACTTTTGGCAGTTTATCTGCTTGGTCTACTAAGCTGAAAGACCTGCTTTTATGTGTGGCCACCACTGCCCAATACACTGAGACATCCAACAAAACACAGTGCAGTTAGAGTTTACTGTCACCCACCTTGGACAGTCTCAGAGGAGGAGCCGTGTGGGCTGGTGGTGTCACTCCTGCTGCACGTGCACAAGGTGCTGAGACAATGACCCGAGCCTCTCCTGTGTCCTGCAGCAGCTCCTACAGCCAGCAACAGTCATACATTTCCTACAGTAGGAGCTGAAACAGGTTTTTGGTACCTCCCAGTTCTTGCAGTCTAGAATAAACCTTCCCAGGAAGGTCACCCCATCGCTGTCTGTTGCGTGGCTTCTTCCTCTTCTCCCCTGTACCTGCCATAAACCAACTTACACTGGCGAGGGAGGGGGAACTGCACAGTTCTGTCTCCAGTGCTTTTCTGCAGGGCTGAGCAGCAGCCTGCAGTCTCCCCAGGCTGGCAGTTGGCTTCCTTTCACCCATGCTACAATCAGTTCATTTTTAAACTCTGTGGCTATACTTTCAGGCTCTCGGTATGAGATTTCTTTTGGTTGTTTGTCTAGTTTTTAGTTTCACAACTACAGAACAAAAAACACCATTAGACCTTCTTTTGAAAACCTTTTTTTTTTACTTCTGGGAAACAAAAAGCAGCCAGAGACACACAGTACTGAATAAGTCCAATTATCCAGCATTCTTGTGGTTGAGTAAGACACAGAGCAACTAAAACAAACTAACATAAACAGGGAAAGCCAAATTAAATACTTGCATTTGTATAGTGCAAGAGGATCCTGGGCTCAGGAATGTAATTCAATCTTTATTTATTTTTTAAGTAGGCAGAGCATAAAATAGCTGGGGACCTTTGCAGTGCAGCTTGAAGGTAGTGGAATACTTTTTGACTACAGAGTCAGATAGTACAGTATTTTAGGGGGACTAGGTGTGCACCATACGAGAGAGCTTTTACAAATCTAAGGGAAGGATTACGAGTCAGTCATGGCTCTTCTTAATGCAAAAGCAAATTATCAGATTACCTGACACTAAACAGGGGAGAGAGAATTTGGGTGTCGAACTGATACATACACAATCTGCTTAGCACTGGAAGTGTGAAGTTCTACTTGAAGCAAAAATGATTGTGGTATGTAAGGAATGCAGATGTTTATCTATTTAACATTGCCACCGGGCCTTCTCACAGTCCTCCTAATAACTGTGCTGCAGAAAGAGCTTTCGGACTTTTCCAAAACAAATCTGACCTTCCCATCACTCCCCACTTCAATGTGCTTTGTACAGAAGGAGATACAGGAAAAAGTAGCTGCAGCATGATATGGAAGTGGCAGAGCACATTGTTTTATAGCTGAAGAGTGGGGTGGAAAGGTTTCATTCAGATGTAGAGCAACTCACTCACAAATTACTTGCTCTATGCCGGTAATTCCTG
>NW_010397275.1:3688-14465 GCF_000710305.1 Buceros rhinoceros silvestris
TTCCTGCTGTGTTTCTAAGGTCTATGGGTGGTGTATCAGGGGCTGGCGATGGGTCCCTGAAGCCCTGACACAGAAAATGGCTGTTTCCTGCTGTTTGGCTGAATTGAAGAAGCTGCCTTACATTAAATGCTTTGCTAGTTACTTTTCTGTGCACGGAAATGCCAGAAGCCATCACTGGGGTATTTGAGGAAAGGAGGAAATGTGGTACACATTCGCAATTGAAAGCGAAGGCGAATTGTAACCTGCATTAAGCAGCAGTCCAGTTAAGGACTATGTAGGTGATCAGAACTTCCAGGTTCGTCTCCCTTTATGAAGGGCTGGTTTCTGCTCAGCCTGGAGGTAGATTTCTGCTCGGTGTTGTCAAGGTCAGTAACAATAATCAGGAATTCCAAATCCACGAAATCCACACCCAAACTTCAGATTTACCCTGATGTATTTGTGTATAGAATTTGCCTTGAAGGCTGTGATAAAGTGAGGTATCCACAATGCCTCTATCTATGGCTTAATGTCAGCACTGAGGGGGCAGTCTCTCACCTTCCTTTGCCAAACTGTCACTCCAATCATGGTAAAGAACCTTTGTCAATGTTTTTTTATTTCTTTGAATCGGTCAGTAATGAAGGATGTCAGAGTGCGGAACCATTTGGTGTCCTGTCCTGGGGTTTACACCTTACAGCTTGCTGGGGGAATAATCCCCATAACTCTGGCACTTTGCCTCGCATCAGGCTTCTCAGCCAAGTAATCTGCACCAGTGGACTGGGAAGGTTGGTGGATAGTAAACATCCTGAGTGTGCAAGACTGCATAGGGACAATCACTGAAGACAGAAAGGGAGATGGTTTACTGGAATATATGTTGAGATATGTGAATTCCCAGTTTATCCACCCTCTGCTCTACCTTCAGATCCCATTCAAGGTTTAGAGTCTTAGAGCTGAGCTGACAACATCAAGTTCATTGCACCGGTTTACACTGGACATGCAGCCCGTGTGATGAGGCAGGACACAAACACTCCTCTGTGGACACTGAGCAGTGCTGCCAGTTGTTCTCTCTCTACTTAGGATTAACAAGCCTGTGGACTTTAGACTTAACAGATCTTCTGGACCAAAGTAACCTCCTTTTTATCCTGTTGTCAGGGAGCAGCTTGCAGGGTTTAGCTGCTGCCTGCAGGTGGGAAGGGAGAAGCACCTGGCTTGTCTGGCAGCGCTGCTTCCTGTGCTCTCATCTGCCTCCCGACAAGGGAACTTCCACGTTCTACCCGGTGGACCATGGTAAAACTTAACAGAGTAAACTCGATGCTCATTATTTCCTCCTCTGCAGTATTTCTAGCAAATCTGGTACCTGAATTCCTGAAGGGCTGGGATATTCTAGATATAATTGCCAGTTTTGGGGGGCTCACAGGATGTCCAGTATAATCAATGCCCAAGGGGAAGCCAAGTGAACAGCTGGAGTCATGCTCCGACTGCGAGAGCTCTGTTCTGTGAAAGGTAATGGAAAACTTTACTGCTCTGTTTTGGTGCCGAGTAACTTGATCTATGTGGTTATTTTTATTCTTTTCTGTTTACATTCTTAGTGCCTTTTTCTGATTTTTAGACATATATGTACTTTTTCCTTCTATCTCCTTTGAGCTCCTGGACAGAATTCTGCTTCCCCCTGAACCCCCTTCCCCCTAAAACCACAGACAGATGCAGATTAAAGGTATGTGCTTTGCAAGAGCTCTTTATTCACACCGTCACTCTCCGGATTAAGATTGCAGTGGTTTATGTATGTGCAGCTGCTTTCTAATTAAAGCCCACATCTGCCCTGCCTTTAACACCAGTCACGTGTAGTGAAGCTATTAACCCTGTCTGTTACTTCCACCCTTTGTCCTATGGGCACACGAAAAGATAAGTGGAATGAGAAAGGAAAAACCAAAAGTACAATTCTCACTCAGCCTTGCTGGGTTTGTGCTCAGTGCATCTGAAGAGGGAAGGACATGGAAGCCAGGTTTCTTTCTGTTCCCTCAGTCTTCATAAGATTTGGGTTTTCAAGGCTGGGCTGCAGTCCTGCATGCTGCTGCTCAAAGAGTTTTTACATTTTCATGTCTTCTCCCAATCCATCTGGCTGCTCACAACTCCTGACGGGCCTCTCTGCACAGGACATGCATTTGCTGTGTAAAGTGGGTTACTGTCATCCCTCCACCCAAAGGATGCCCTGCATCAAGGGAAGGAATTCTTATTAATTTCTCACTTGCTTTGTGTTGCTTCGGCTGTATCAAAGAAGTAGGAGAGCTCTGTCGTCTGGCTCTGGGGACCATGCTCGTTGCTCACGTAAGGCAGAGCTTCGTGTCCAGCTTGTAGAATTCAGGAGGCCATGTCATCCAGGAGGGGTTTTTGTATTGGTTCCTCTAAATGATGAGATGAGATGAGATAAATGGATACAGATGAAAGTTTTGTCTCATTTCCTTGGGACTGAGCAATAAAGTAGAGAATCTGTAACATAAATTTTAAAAATCCCACCAAAACCAAAAAATAAGGAAAATTTGGCCTCGTTGACTCTTTGAGCACTGTTTAGACTTTCAAAACTGAATCAGCCCAAGTTTGTGGCTTATTGTGCAGGCTGCTCCTGATAACTTCTGAAACTTCATCCAAATGAACTATTGAGATCCTGGGTGGAGTAACACTAATGGTGATGTAACAGACCTGAGGTCAACGCATCTCCTCCCAGTGTGTGGTCTGTGAATAATACGTGGGCCTGTGGGTCCCAGAAGTGGTGATCTCTTGGTGAAAGAATTTGAAAAAAAAAAAAGGGTAGCTGCATCGCAGTTAATACTCCCATTTCCTCAAAGAATCCGTTCACTGCAGAGGAGGGAGGAACGTGCCTTTTCACCATTTGACTGTTCAAGAGCGCTCGGAAGGGAAGGCGCTCTGGCTGGCTGAAGCTGGGTACACCCAAGGAATGTCTCGGTTTGAAATGAGTGCCTGCAAAACAAACTGTGGTCAGTGCATGATGCAGGTGGCCAACAGTTATTAAAGTCAGAATGCTTTTGTTTTGACGCCTACAAACAGACTTAATGTGTGAGCTGTGAAAGTCACAGGATATAAGAAAGCTTATCAAACAATCTCTCTAAACATGACTTTAAGAGCATTGCTTTAGCTGTTGTAGATTTCAGAGCATTAGCTCTGGTGGCTTCTTCCCTCACCTGACAAGTATGTTGTGAAGAAATGAATGGCTACGTGGTTGTTTTAAGGGGAAACTAGTGGGATATTTTAAAAGCAAATTAAAGTTTGACCTTCCTGTGTATGTTGTGTTCCCCAAAATCCTCTGTTCAGATTTGAAATGTTAAGGACCAAAGTTTCATGGAGAAGTTCTAAATCTCTCTTCCTGTGTATAGCACAATGATTGGTATAGTTATTTTATGCTGTGGTTTTATTTATATCCTGTAATTTTAGGTTCTGAACTTAATACTGTAAAAATTATTCTTGACTCATGGTTGAGGTAAAGCTTATGGATGGACTCAAAATAGCAGGAGGCCTCATGTATGTATGTATGTATGTCTTTGTGGATTTTCAGGTGTCTTAAATGGAGGAGTTTTTTATTTGTGTCAGTGTGATCCCCCTTGCTTATACCATGGCCCATGGGGAAGTTGAGATGGGAACTAGGGCACCGCCTTGACAAAACTTAATGCAAGGAAGAAGCAGTGAAGCTGGTCTGCAGCACGCCTCAGAGCTTCAGAGCAGCTGCTTCCCCGATACTTCTCTGTGACAAATGTGTTACACGCAACATTTCAGAAAAATACCGTCACGTAAATTCTTATTTGTCAGTAGGTCCCCTGCAAGCTATTGGCCACGTTTTGCGACCACGCACCAACTTACCAAGTTGTAGTAGCAACTACCGCCATTGGCAGACAGATCAGTCATTTGGGACTGGTGGCTTCTTCCTGTTTTGTCGGCAGAAAGATGTCTTGGCCAGAGGATATTTCTAGTTGCTTTTACCTCGGGTATATCCATCATAATTACCTTTGTGTGCATCTGTGTATATGTTTGTTTGTGCCTGGAGTCTACTGTATTTATTTAAGAACAGTATCCAGTTCCTCAAGTATGTGTAAGAGCTGAGCGTTAACCAGCCTTGCCACTTAGAAGGTAAGGCGTGTGTCTGTTTGCTGGGTAAGAATTTGGAAAAAGGGGGATTAGCTCGCTAAAAGTGTCTTTAGGGACAGTGTTGCTAGGCGGTTCCCTCCAAGAAGAGATGTATGGAGGTGGTATAGTCAAGAGAGAAAAGCAGGCTCTTCTGGAGAATGATCCAGCAGAGGATCCTCATGTGCTTTTTAATTGTCATTTGTATCCTCAGTCCCGAGAATTCCTGAGTTTTCACCACCTGCTGTTGGAATATTAAATATCACAAGCAGGGTGGATTTCAGCTAGAAATCCAGAGGAAGAGAGACAAGAAATAGCCGTTCAACTACCCACGGAAGCTTGGGCAGGAAAACTCACGATGTTGAAAGCAAAAAAGAGACCTTGAGCAATTCTTGCTGTGGATAAAAACCTTTTGGCTGATAGTTCTCATGTGTGGTGTGTTTTCCTCACATTGGCCAATCATTTTTTGTTTATTCAGTTTACATTATCTGTTATCTGTTTTGATTTGGAACTGAATTGGATAAGCATGTTTTCAGAGATGAAGAGCGTGCACTTTCATCTATTCTCCCTGGCCTGCTGATAAATATGATGCACATTAGAGTATAATAATGAAAAACTAATACCCAGATGCACTTTTTTCTCTTGGTTTTAATAATTCATAGTATGACCTCTGACTTAGGAATTTGTACACATAAGATGACCTTGGCAATCTTGGTCTCTGAGGAGATAATATGTCTGAATAAGCATGGTTCATATATCATAAAAATTTAAGCGGCTGTTCACTATGTGGATATTTGACAGGGAATGAACTGAAAGCAAGACAGCACGTAATTTTTTAGAGCTGTGGATGGGTTAGTTTGACTTGTTGGTTTTTTATTACAATTATATGGTAATGCTTAGTCATACCTTAGATGCAGTTACTGGAATCAAGGTGGATTATGCCCTAGAGGTAAGAATCACCTTTATTTCATTGGCGTCTGTGCAATGAAAACCACATTGGAGGGATCATGTTGCTTTAATTCATGGGTATAATCTTAGGACAAGGCCTTTCTCTAAGTTAATGAACAAGCAGAGCTTACCTGCTCGTGGCCAAGCTGTGCACCATTCATTTTACTGTGGGAAGCAAAGCATACCCCTTTCAGTTTTCTTCATTTTTTGAGTCTTACTCTGTTCATGAGCTACATTTCCAGCCATTGTTCCTTGAGAAACTGAAAAAGAGAAAACAATCTTCCTTTTCTCTAAGCACATGCAACTCCAAACCAGCAAATTTCACCGATGCGTATTCGAATCGCAGAGTAAAAACAAGTTTTGAGGAAGAGTCCCCAAACCACAGCTGCCACCTCAGTGAAGGATCCCAGACTGGAAAGGACTTACCTGTGGGTAAATCCACAGGTCTTAGGAGAACAGTCACGTCTGTCCTGCGGACAGGGAATCCCGTGTGACCAGGTTTTGTGACATTTGGATTGAATAGCAGCCTTTGAGAGTATCAGACTGCAAACATGGAGCTGCCTCTCCCCTAGGTCCAGAGGACTGTGAGTGAGTGATGAATAAGGAGAGGAATAAAAAGTGTAGCAGCAAGCGGTGTCCCTTATTTCAGGTAACAACCAGATCAGCACGTATAGTCAGCCACTCTATATTTGCACAAAGGTCTTTTTCATATTGCAGGAGTTAGAACTGATCTTAAACAAGGACTGAGTATAACTGGCAGTTTGGGAGACTTCTGACCTGATACAGCAATAGCAAAAGGCTGTGGTAGAGTGAGAATCTGTCCCTTACCATTACCTCTTTCCTGTGATTTTTTTAATACTGAATGCATAGATGTTTCGAGACTGCGTATCTTTTTTGGGGTTGATATTTGTTTTGGGGAAGAAAAGTTTCTAGAAATGTCTGATGCTTTAACTCCCTAAACTCAGGTAAGTGCTGCTAGTATTGATTTTTTTTGACTATTGAAAGTAATTTGGAAGACTTTGTCCAAGTGATGTTTTCAACTTCCAAAAGCTTATTGTTGCTCTTGCTCTTGCCTCTTTATTGCAGATTATCAAAATGTATATGAAATCTCCTGTCCAGTGTTTATTGACAGACTGGCTTTGGACCAAAAATGACCCCTTTATTCGCTCATGACACACCTTACTTAAGCAAGAATAGTGTATTTTCCTAATGAGCAGCTGCATTTTAATTGCACGTTCTGGGAATAACCATCAACTGATGAAATACAGTATGCTTGGCCCTCAGTGAATAACTGCAACCACTGCTCTTTTGTCACAGAAAATTAGATTTTCTCGTGTCTCTTTTATCTAGAGTGGTTGCAAAAGAACATTTCTGGAGGGAGCTAGGTCACTAAACCAGTTAACCTAACAGCGGTCGCCTTCCTGCTCTTATCCACTACGGAAATCACCTGGGCAAAGCTGAATTAACATGGCCCTGTAGTCAGGGCAGTTGTAAACACAAAATGAAACCTGCAGAGTATGAAATAGACACAACTGAATGATAAGCATGATAAAAGGAAGTTCCATATTTCAGAAATATTTTGTTTTCTCTGGTCTTGAACCGAGATGGAAGGTAATTCTGAGTCTGTAGGACCTACAGAAATAGCTAGTAATTTTAAAATGAGTTTTGGTGTTTTTTTCCTAAAGCCTCAGCTGCTAGAATAGTTTGATTCTGCAAGCATTGTAGTTTTCAAAATAAGCTCTTGAGCCCCTTGTGAGAGAAGCTCAGAAACACAAACCTCGAAGACTTAAAATCTATGAAAAAGAAGTCACAGTTTATTAAAAAGGGTATTTTGGTTTGGCTCATTTTTTAGGGAAGGAGAAGTTGATTTTTTTTTTAAATGCATGAAATGGGCAGTCCTTAATATCTCTCACTCTTTATTACTGCTTAATTATGTCCCTTCTGAAATGGCAAGAAACAAACTGTAGCAGGATGTAAGCAGTTCCTACTAAAACCTCTTGGCTCCACAAAAATCTTTTCATATATGGCCACCAGTAGTTGCTGGAAACAGAGCTGACTCCCAGAGCTGAGACACCTTCCTGCAGCTGCTGAATACAAAGGCACATGTCCCCAGGACACAGCTACTTCGTACGGGATTCTTCCAGTGCACCTAGTGCCAAGAGCGAAGTAAGAGCTCTTTCCTTGTGGCTGTTAATTGAGCTAAGCTCTCGGGTTCGAGAGGTAGTTTTGCCTGAGCAATGAGGGCAGAATGAAGCCGTACAAATAGTTTCAGTACAGATCAAAAGATTATTGTATGTAGATATTAACAGCTAATGTTACTGATATTAATGAAGAGACATACTGTGCTTACTGTCTGCAGATGTTGGAGTGGGTGGATAAGATTTGGGTTTTAGGGAATTGGAAACAACCTGATTTTTTTTCTCCATTTGGTTAATTATGAAACGGTTCTTAAAACAGAAAACAGTGACTAATTTGGCCAACAGATTTAATGGGATGAAAGGCAAGCTCAGAAACAAAGCAAACAAAGAAAGGAGAGAAAAAACTACTTTAGTTGTTTAGCTTTAGTTTGTATTTAATGCTGTTGGTACCAGAGGAAACTTCCTTCCATAGCTAGTAAGGTCATTTTTTAGTTTTAGACATTCAAACTTCAGTCAGCGTTTGAACACATGATAAATATCAATAGCAGAGATTGTTGTTTCTGGCTTGTACAAGGTTTAGAATCCTTATGTATCCCCTGTCAGCCAACAAATCTATGGTTCAAAGAAGGAAGTGCACATACGGGTGTGGTTACCTGTTTTATTATACAACTAACAATTTCATATTTTCTGTTCATAGGCTGTTGCATTTTAAGTTTTTAACACAGAAGACAAATCTTCATGTTGTATTTTGTTTGGGCAGTTGTGCAGTTTTTGCTAGTGTTTCTTTTGCCTATTACTGTGACAAAAACCTTTGATATGTTTTTTTTTAATGCACTAACAGTGGCAGTGTTGCTTTCCCGATGTTTTGTTTGCGTTAAAGAGTGAAACAGCCCAAGGAGCACATCTGTCAGCCTTGACGCTGCTAGAGCAGGAGTCTGCTTCGAAAGGGAAAGCTGGCTGAATTTTCTTGGCGTTACAGATCATGTATTAGCAAACTTAGATGGCAGCAGATTTGTTTAAACACGGATTAAAGAAGAATCATAGCTAATTGTGGCAGTTGCTGGCATATGGGGCCAATTTATTGTTATGGTCCTTTAGGAGAGATTTTTTTGTGAATGCAGTCTCTTTTCTGTGATTCTTCTTCCCTCATCAGTCCTTCATCTTTTCTGAACCACTTATTTTCAGCATTTTTGGCTGTTCTTAGGTTACTCACCTGTTGTTTTCCTTTTCCTCTTTCCTAGATCTCATTGTGACCATACATCCTTGGGTAGGAAGGACACCACTCATTTGTGTTTGAGAAACACCAAATATCGTCTTGCTAGGTTCTGCAGAGGACCTCTGAGCTGTAGGAAAGAATCAAAGCTGTGGTAACAGGGTACTGTCATGTCGTGGTTCTGCAAAGAACCCTTCATCTTCCAGAAATGCCAGTACAATGTAGTTCAGCTCAACTTCAGCTGGGTTTTTCTTGTTCGGTGAAACATGTTGGACCCTTGGGTGTATGTGGGAGAGCTGTTTTCACCTCTTAAGTCTCACATTGTATCCAGGGCTTTTCTCTCCTCATCTACAAAAGCAAATTACTGCACTACTTACCATTGTCCGAGTATACAGCTTGGTTTATCCAGGAGTGGGCACTAACAGACTCTGCAAAGGAACAGGCCTAGACAGAAGAGCAAACACAGCACAGCCAGTGCTGTAACTGCTCTAAGCAGAGTGACTCCAAGGAAAAAGCTGCTCTGTTCTTGTTCTGAGGCAGCTAAGAGATGTAGGGTAAGAGCAAGGGCCATCCAGCCCAACACGAGCAGGACTACACAAGAGCTCTCTCCTTCTCAGTCTGCACAACACAACAGGGATGTCACACAGATGAAGCAACTTGCTTGAGGCTCCACAGGTCAGTGGCAGCATCCAGGACTGACTCTCGTGAGGCGAATGAGTGCTTACGCTTCGAACCACAGTGCTGCTCTGTAGGCTGCCTGTCAGCTCGCTACATGGTGGTAGTCTTAGTAAGAATGACCATTTTAATCTAACTAGAGCCAATGAACCTTAGACTGCTTCAGGGAGGAGGGAGGCATTACATGATAATTACAAGATGCTAGAGCTGTCCAAGAACATTCTAAGTCAAATGTATTTGATATTATTCAGATATAAAAAGACTGCAGGTGGCTGCTCTCTCAGCTTCACCTCTTGACTTTTGGGCTGTGCCTCTAAAGAGGATTTTCAAACACTGTATGCTGGGACAACAGACAATGGAAGGCTGCCCAGATACGACTTGTCTCCTACTGGGAGGAGGAGAAATGACCACCTTCATGTTCAGCTTCTCTGTACATGAGTATTTCGTTTTGGCCAACAATCATAGAAAAGAAATAAACAAAAGAACTGCACTTTGAGTAAAAGCTCTGACTTAAATGGCTTCATAAAATGAAGGGCTTCAAGCAGTCTCAGTAATAAGCAATAAGCTACTGATGGTAGAAAAAAAATAGATTGTGGAAATATCTTAGTGTATATAGAAGAGTTTTCAGTCTACCTACCTAAAAAGCACACATTATCCGTAAGGTTTTTTTTTCTTTTAGTACTGCTGGAGAGGTGGGAAAAACTGGTTTTTATTTCCTTTTATTAAGTGATTAATCTCGTCAATAGTGTATGCTTTTATCATGCTTCCTTGTAGGGATAATTTTAAAGTTTATATGAAAACTTCTCATCTTCGACTAATCCAGTCTAGCCATTGACTTCGGTGGGCATTGGAGCTTTCTTAAGTGTCTTCCAGAAAGGTTTCCTTCAGGAAACTTGGACAGCAGACAAATGAAATGGATGAAAAATATGTATTTAGATCATGGCACATAAAAAAGATACTTCAGTGCAATAGTGTGTCGCCACAATATTTGCTTTTGAAGTAGTCACTTATTTAGAAAATCCTGAACTGGCTATAAAATGTGTTATTAGTGAGAAGCTTCAAAGCAAAACATTCTCCCCTCCCACTTCTGATTATCTGGGAAAGAAAGGATTCTTAACATGAGCATATGGTTAAACTGATTATGTAAAATAGCTTTTTAGCAATTAATATTTGAGTGAAAGCCGGCTCTAAAGTGAAACCATCACGGATCTTTGTTACACTATCAGCTTTCATAAAGAGGCTGTTTAGCTAAGCTTTATCTGTACAAACAAAACAATAAACATCAAGCATGAAAACCGCATCATTTTAGGACCTCTCTGCTCTGGAATATCAGCCTCTTTGCTGATGCTGGAGCAGATTTCTCTATAATTCCAAACCTTTTATTTTTGGAATCTTTTAAGATAATCACTGCTTTTTCACTGTGATCATAAGGTTTCATTAATTTTTTTTAAGCTGTTAAAAGAGAGAGTGGTACTTTGGCATGGATTCGCAATGAGCTTTGATGAGTTCCAGAAAAGCGACTGTTATACAAATACAAGGAATGAAAAGAACTTGTTATCTTTAACAAGAGCTTGATTGGTTGTAATAAAAGTTCCTTGTTAATTTACTGAAGTTAGCAGCTATGCTGGTAATGAATTTATAATCAACAACATTTGATCTTCTGCGGAAGCTTTTGCCCCTTTCTCCCTCCCCCCCC
>NW_010397276.1:0-2555 GCF_000710305.1 Buceros rhinoceros silvestris
TAAAGCAGCTGTGGAGATGAACTTTTAGTGGGGCTCTGTGTGGGCCATGGGGCAACCAGCTGATCCTTCTTACCTAGTTTGGATAGAAACACCATGTCACAGGAGTCTCCAGCTGACACCTGACTTCACTTTGATCCCACCTAGGCTTTGTTGAGACAGAGTGAAACTCCTCTTCCAGCAAGGTGCCTTTTTACTCAAGCTCTTGGTTTTCCAAGGCAGAGCAGAGCTGCTCTCTGAATCCCTCAGGAAAGGTGAGGGACGTACATGGGGAAGGCAATGCTTTGCTTCTCTGTTGCCGTTCTTAAAAGGTCGACTGAAGTTGAAAAATGAAAAATTCCTGGCTAAACCTTGCACAAGTGAAGTATAGTCCAAAATGGTTTTGTTTTTTTCCTTTCTGAAGTAAAAAAAAAAAAAAAATCCTAAAATTAAAAGGATCGGGGCAAGCAAATGTGTGAGTATGCTGGGTTTGAAGGGATGGTCAGGAACAGTAATAGCAGACTTATTGTTTCCTGAGAAGCTTCCCAACAGGTAACCAAAGCACGGATGTGTTGGACTGGGAAGCCCTGAGAAGTGTGATTCTTATTCCAGGCTGCTTCACTGTGCAGTCGCCAGCCTGTCCCCATGTCCCAGGGAGGAGGTGTGTGTGTAGATGCCTCCCTACCTGCTCTATGGTTTGAAAACTCCCGTGATGTTCATAGGGAAAGGCAATGATTGCTGTTTGGTCAGGTTCAGTGCTAGCGTGGGGTTTAGGAGCCATAGCACCTTCTAAAACTCTTTCTGAATTCCACACCTTTGGAAGTCAAAATGGAGCTGTAAGAGTTCACTGCTGTAAGTGATCAGAGCGCACTGCAGAGATGAGATGTTCCACAGATGGTGAGTTCTGTGGTGTTACGGAGATGTGTTTCCTTGTCCTGTAAGAACTTGCTTTTAGGGCCAGGTGCACATACTGACCAGTTCCCTTGATGCCCCAGGACCCCATGGACTTTGAGTGGAGCTTCTGGATTGAATGGGGAAGGGAACGTTTGCTGTGCCTTCTGGCTGGACACCTGCTGGTATCACAAGCGTCCAGGCTCTTTGTGGAGAAGGTACGTATGGATTTTCTTCACAGCAGGGAGTTTCTGTGGTTTTCAGTTTACACCTGCCAGCTGGGGGAAGGAAAGGAGGAAGTTGCATTCTTCCTGCAGATCAGGGAGGATCTGGATTACACACATGCTGCCACAGATCTCCCTTCTCTTCCATCTTTAGGGATACAGCTGGGTTTCCCTGTATTGTTTCATATGTGTCCTTAACCTTGTTGACTGCACTTGTTTCTACTATAGATTGCACAGATACTGGGTGCCTCTTTCTCTAGAAAAAGTGACACTAAATTGTTAACTTTTCTGTTTCTAACAGTATAAACCATGGTGCTTGATGGTTTATGGAATGGCTGCCTGCTGGCTGTTACTGGGAATCAAGGGCTTTGCTGTCATTTTGTTACATGCAACAATTTCCTTTGCTGTGGCTCAGTTCCAGCTGTCACTCCTGACGTGGCTGTGCTCTCTTGTCCTCCTGTCCACTTTACGCATACCAGCTGTGGAAGAAGCCAAGGTAATGTGAGAAGGACTAATTAAGCATCAAATTAATTGTGGTGGTGTTTGTCCATTATGGCAGTTTTCTTCATGACAGACTACTAGCCCTTCAGCTGATATAAGCAGAGGTTGGCTTGAAAAACCTTGGATGGTAGAGCTGTAGTGACTCATACTGGGGCTTCTCCAGTTAGAACTGTCACTTCTCAATCATGCTGATGGGTGCATTGAGATGGAAGTATGTGCCTTAATGTGTTCAGTAGGCTGCAGTATGGTAATTCTAGTCTACTTATGCTTGAATAAACACTTTTCTTGCTGTAATTATGCTAAATTAAGGTGCTGGGTTTTGGGTTCATATGCAGGAGTTACTTAGGCCTGACCATACCTTATCGGTGACTGCAGACTTCTGAAGGACAGAAGGACTGTTCCTCCAGCACTTTGGTTTGTACCAAACACTCACTTGCTCACAATGAGGTGGTGCAAGTTCAGTTTTGCTTTCTTTCAAATGGCTTTTGCTGGGCAGGGCAGATCTTTAGTGTAACTGCTGCTCAATTGTGAGGAAATGTCCTTGTCGCGTTTACCTGGACTAAGGGGCAAAACTGGGCATAGGGTGCGTGGCTTGTTGCCCTGATGTTCAGGGGAAGGGCAGAAAGGAGATGAGTAGGGTCTCTTTATGTGGTGTAGATTTGTGTCTCGCCGAGAGGAGGAAAAGGCCCACCGCAATACAGGTGAAGTGCCAAACTGCATTTGCTGATTCCAAGTTTTTCTGATGGTTTGCTTTTGCTGTTGGAAACAGGTGTGACAGCAAGTGTCAAACTTGGTAAAGGCTCAGTAACATCTTCCCAGCATCAAGCTCTCTCAGGAGTGACTGATTCTCTTCAGATCTGACCTGCAGGCTTGGCCTCAGCCCTAGCAGTCCCTCGGCTGTCAGTGTTGCCAGCTGGTTTGAATACTGTGTTACTGGACCAAATCTGAGTGAGATAACGGCAT
>NW_010397276.1:2645-27644 GCF_000710305.1 Buceros rhinoceros silvestris
GTAAGAAAAGCTCTCCTGCTGTCATAGTTCTTTGCAACCTAATATGTTTCTGAAATCGGGCTGTTGTCTCTGTGCTGGTTGCAGTAGCTATGGAGGCCTTGTCTCCATAAACAGCCACTGCTTGTTGTTCTGGTGTTTAGTGCTGTTCACTTCAGATGCTCGTTCCAGCTGTTGTTTGCTTTAGTTGCTTCTTGCTGCTGGTGACCCTGAAAGTTAGGACCTGGGTGGCCATCGCTGTCCAGCCATGCCGAAAACACAGCATTGCACCATCATCATCTGGCTTTGTTTTGTCTTGCAGAGAAAGTGGTATGACACCGAAAATGAGTATTACCTGCTGCTCTTCACTGTGTCTGTCCGCTGCCTCTTCTACACGAGCTTCAGCCTGGAGTACTGCTGGCATGGACCTGCCCAGAAGTCATCCCACTCCTTCCTGTGGATGCTGGCATATGTGTTTTATTATCCCATGTTCCACAATGGACCCCTTATGAATTTTGATGAATTCAGTAAGCAGGTAACAGTGGGTTTTTTTAGATTGCACAGTTACAGGTTTTCAGTGTGTCTATGCATCAGGTGAACTGGGTGAATAACTATTGAATCACAGAATGGTTTAGGTTGAAAGGGGCTTTGAGGATCACTTAGTGCAAATCTCCTGCCGTAGGCAGGGACATCTTCCACTAGACCAGGTTGCTTAAAGCCCTGTCCAACCTGGCCTTGAACACTTCCAGGGATGGGACACCCACTACTTCTCTGGGTTCCACCACAGCTTCAGCCTGTTGCAGTGTCTTGCTATCCTCTCAGTAAAGAATTTCTTCTCGATATCCACTCTGAATCTACAGTCTCTCAGTTTAAGAGTTACCCTTTGTCCTATCATTACACTGCCTGGTAGAGTCCTTCCCCCTCTTTCCTGTAGGTGCCCTTTATGTTCTGGAAGTCCACTGTATTGTAGTGGATGGTGATACCTTTTTAGCTGCAAAATCTAGACACAGGCCCTGTACTTTGAGGAATAGATTAAAGCATGATAGGTTGATTTTTTTTTTTCTCATCTTGAGAGATTTTAATACCAGTCATGGGAAAATGTTAGGTGGACAGTTTCACTCAGTTTTTCTTGAGATGCTCTTTTAATGGTGTATTTCATAATGTAGTTTACAGATAAGCCTGAGTTTCTACTCATTTTCTTGTTAACTGCCTGACAAAAACTGATACTGACAAAACTTCAGAAGGTGTTCCTAACATTAGTCTGTATCCATCATCATTTTCTCTGAAAGCATTGAAATATGCTGCATGCAAAAGGGAAGGCCATAGTTAGAAACCAGAACTTGGGTTCATGCTTGTATGCCAGCCATGGCATAATTCTGATCTTACATAAGGCTGGTAACTAACACTGAAAATATGTTTAGGCAAAATAGGTCTTTATCTCTCCTAGGTGGAGAGCTTGATTAGACTCAAATGTTAGAGAAGGTGGAAAGAAAGCAGAATAGTTTTTGAAAGCTTGATGATCAATCTTCTCTATCAGACTTTGATCTCTGTTCCCTTTTGAAATAAATATTTTTCCCTTCATGAGGTACTTTGGGGGGCAGGGGGAACCTGCAGAAAAGGGCTTATCATTCATGCGTGCTTTGACTTCAGTAAAAGCATTTATAACTGATTCTGTAATATTTGCCCTCCTTACTAGGGATTTGAAGGACTTCAGTTTTTACTTAGTTTCCTTGGAGATTAAATATTGTTTGGGTGTCTAAAGCTATTTTGCACGTAACTCTGAAAAAATCACATACTATTATAGCAATGCAAAGCCTCGACAGTTTTGAGTGTAGCGTTGGGAATTGGACGTGTGTAGTGTTGGGAATTATCCAGTGTCCTGGATACCAGCTCTAAGACAAACTTTCCTCTTCAAGTTGATCTACTTCACAGGATGTTTTTTGTCAGTCAGTTATGTGCCACATAACCTCTTTGGATTCTTTAGATGAGGAGACAAGAAGCTTTCAGTCTGAAGACCAACCTCAGCATCTTAATCATGGGCATAATTCGTATTTTCTTTTGGTGGTGCCTGGCTGAGCTGATGATCCACCTCATGTATATCCACGCTCTCTACAGCAGTGCCCCACCTTTGGAAGCTGCATCATTTTGGGCCTTGGGTGAGTATAGAAACAGTAGCAGAAATCTTCCTTCTCCTCACACCCCAAGAACCCCAGTCTACTACTTTTATGTCCATCTATAGGTACTTAGGAATAGAACATCATGGCCAGTTGCTGTCACAAGGGTGGTCTACAGACTTAATATAACATGTAGAGCCTCTAAGCAGCTTACACTTGTACTTGCTGAATTGCTTCCTAGATTAAAAAATATTCTGTATTTTTTCCAGCCTAAAGCTGTGTCAAAAGTTTTTTTTCCTTGCCCAGTTATAGGCATGGACGCTTAAATTTTAGTGTGGGGTGGAGGAGAGGTGATGTTAAGAACTAATTGATCTCCTTCTGTGTTTGTTTCTGGTTTGTATTTGTGTTGAAAGGTAAGACGGCAGTACTAATGAAAAGAGCGGAGGAAAGGAATTGTGAACAAGGTGGCCTGAAAGAGGCAGGCAGTGCCTCTCAGCTCTGTTCTTCTGCTTGACTTCTCTTCTGCCCTCTCCCAGCTCCCTGATATTGCATTAAAATGCCTAACTGGGGGTGGGGGTGGAAGAGTGCTGGTGAATATAGCATAAAATGGTACAAGCTTTGGGTGTTGGTGTGTAGGTAGATGTAGGCTAACCATAAGCAACTGGTGTTGTGTGGTGTTCTTTTCCCCAGTCCTGCTGTGTGTATCACCAGGTAGGAAAAACAAAAGCAGAGAAATCCCTGGCCTTAAAACTGGGTTCTGCAAAAGCCTTGGTGATGGCTGAATTGAAGGTGGTGTCTCTTAGTGTACCAGCAAGTAACAGGAATCGATACATGCACTGGTATCGTCCTGTCAAGTGTTCGTTGGAGATCATGTATTCTGAGCAGCATGTGTGTTGGAGGACACTTGTGTATTGGACTCCGATCAGCAGAGGGCAATGTATGCGCTCTGTCTCTGTATATGTCAATATACACACAATATTTATTTCAATATATAGTTTTTATATCTTAAAAAGAGCAAGAGCAGATGGAGAGCAGAGAGTGAGAGGTTTGTCTCCATTGTTCATTCTAAACAGTGAATGAGTGAGGGGGCGCAGAAAGTAGATTCCGAGTTTTCATCTCCTGTTCTAAATGTCAAGTCATTGGTGACTGGAATCTCTTTGTGCCTGGCGTTGTCTATGTGTCTGGCAAGCTGGCTGCTGGATAAGGTGGCCGAGGCTACAGAATTAGATGAAATATTCTGGCTTTGGTTTTTACTGATGGATATCTCCCTCCCTTCAAAACTACCAGTGTTGATTTTAAAAAAGAGGGATGGAAAAAAGTTGCTTTCCAGGTAAATACCAAAGTAGGTTGTATATTTGACAAAATCAAGGGTTATATCCTAAAAATTAAAATGCATTTTGAAGAGATGATTAGAAAAGGCTAAAATGTCTCAAAGCAACAGGTGATGGAAGAGTTAAAGCAAGTTTGGACTGTAAAGCTGCCTGATTAAAATACAATCATTTGAATTGAACCAAGTTCCCTGTGGAGACCCTGCCTTTAGGAGTGTAACCCTGCTCTTGTTGAGCTTTGTCTTTTGTAGTAATGAAAGCAGGAGCTTAAAATACACTATAAATGAGATTTTGAGGTGGAAGTTTGTCACTGGCAAGTTTCAAGGTCATTAACTGCGTAAGCATTGGGAATTGTGAGCAGAAGACTAAAGACAGCATATGTGTAGTTCAGTTCTCTCCCCATGACCTCTGTTTCCTGGATTACTCTTGTCCCTATGCTTCCTAACTTGTGCCTGGCAGCTGCCAGTAAAGGCTGCTTATGTGCCTGCCCAGTGGATCAACGAGCTATGGACGTACGTAGTCCTGGCCTGTTCTGAAAGCGTAAGTTGAACCCTCTGCATGAGCCCTTTAATGAGTAGGGTCTTGTTGCGCTATGGTTCCTGGATTTTGGAGGGGTTTTAATGAAAAGTGGTTCGAGTCCTAGCTGGAGGGTCCTCTGAAGGACCACAGCTTTCCTTAAATTAAGAGTAACTTCTCTACAAAAAGAGTAAATGGACAATCGCTATTTAAGCTCTTCAGCTAGACATGCATGGTGAAGATTTTCAGCTGAATGTTGGTCCTTAATGTGAGGAAAAAGCTGGTTGCATCCATATCTTCCGTGGACTAAATATAACAGAGGAGTGTTACAGATCTGTTTTCAGGGTGTCCCCTCCCCTGCTCAATACAACAGTCCCCACATGCCACAGATGTCAGAATTTCTTCTACCAGATACTCTTCCTCATGTTTTCTGTAGAGTTTTGCATGTACTTTTGTTAAACTCGCATGCGTACGTCACAGGAAGCTGCGGCTGTGGTACTGGAGGCCAAAGCCCAAATGGGTGTTGGAGAAGGCATTTGGCCGTATCCTGCAGATAGGGTGAGATACAGGACACAAGATCCATGGGAAATTTTGCGCTCGTGTCCTCAGTGACTCTTGTACTGGCCTGCACTGGGCTCCAGTGACACCCCACTCACCCAGCAGAAGACATTGCTGCTCTCCAAGACCCACCAGGCATGATGACACCTGACAAGGCAGTACTCAGGGTTGCTCAAGGGCTAGGCTTTGCTGCTGACCTCTGAATGGCTCATTTCTCAGAACTGCCTATCCTGACACCCCTGTCCTCCCAGCAAACCTTGGCTTCAAATCCTTCTCAGCAATGCTGATCTTCTGTTGTAGGAATTACGTGAAAAGCCAAGTGCTTGCCAGCAGTGTGGTTTTCCAGTAACCACCCACTAGGTCCCGCCTCAGGAGCAGAATGAAGAGTACAATGGGACTGCATCCAAGGTGTCTGTTTTTAACTCTGTACCTGTGTGCCGTATGTGTATAGCCCTTCAGTTTGTAGGAGGGATGTTCGTGTTTGAAGGCAGGATTGGTTTGAAGGTGTCAGCTGGGCAGCACAGTGCTGTTATTTTTTGATCCTAGGAATGAGAACATTTTCTAGAAGTCGCAAATGTGTGCGTCTATTCACAAATGTTTGTGTCTATGAATAGTTAGCTGTTGGCATGTTGAACAACGTCAGGGCATTTGTGCTAATTTAACTTCGAGCTCCAAATGCTGTGTTGGTAGCAATTTCATGTTTTTGGGTCAATGCTGCCTCTCGTTCTGGTCACATCGGTCAGACTGAAAGAGGTGGGTGCTTTCAGAATTAATGACACAGCAGGAAGGCCTGTGTTCCATGGCAATGGAAACACTGATCATTCATTCATTCACTGATGATTCACTGATAATTTCTTAAGTTTTTAAAGTTAATTTGGATTAATTTGCTGCTCTTACATTTTACGCTGTAAAATGAAGATTTGCAGGCACTGATGATAAAAGCCACTATGGATTCCAGTCTCCCGGTGGATAGTGGCAGCATTCCAGAACACCAGCCGTACTGGGGCAGATCAAAGGTGCATCTGCTCTAGTGAGTAGTGTTTGGATGTGATCTGTAATGGAGTCTGGGGAAAGAAATAAAAAATAAAGGTCAGGTAGGTTGGTGAACCTTTCCACAAGGTCCTCAAACTTTTGTAGTGGAGTGGTAAATTCACTGACGTATAGTCACAGGGAGCTCTACAGCACTAGTTGAAAATCTTAAACTGAAATAAGTCACTTATTTTTCTTCATTATGATGACACAGAATATCAATGGTAAAATTCGCTCTGGTGGGGTGTGTTCTGTTATGGAGAAACTGGAATGGATGTGGAGTGCTGTTACTTCATTTGTGTGTTAAATCTGATTGCAGTGGTTAAAAAAAACCACTGCCTATATTTTCTTTGAGGCTTCGTGTTTGACCTGATGATTCAGCACCATTTGCTCATCTGAACAGAGCTTCGTATCAGTCTCACAAGGTACAGGGAATGATGCAAGCCAGTGTTCTGCATGAAAATGTGTTGTCTGCTACAGTTGTTGCAGTGGATTAATCCAGGATACTAACAGATACTGTAATTGAAAGGGGATTTGACTAAATCTTTGTATGTGCTTTGCCAGAGGTGTGTGTCCTATGTAGAGATGTGCACCTGAGGTGTGTGCCTGTGTGACACAACACTGAGTGAGCTGTGAGTTTAATGCATTGGTCTTATCCATGTGCTGTTGTTTGTTTTGGTGAAGCATGGACAAGTCAGAGTCAATCAGCTATCATTGGTTTAATTATTAACCAGGCTCTAGTACTCCAAAAGGGAATTTGTTTTCATGGGAGCGGCATGTAAGTCAATCTGGGATATGATCTGTTCAAAGGTGGAGCCACCTGGTTTTATCTGTAATTGGTGATCTCGTGTTTTGATTTGTTAACGATGTTATGATATAAAAGTTACATAAATTCCTCATAGAAAGTGAGACCTTCTGAGCGGTGTGTGTAACTGAGGTAGGGTGCTGGTTTTGATGCGTTGCCGTTTTGTCTCCTAAACCCATAGACAGGAAATGGATTTCTGAGTTCAATTTAAGAGGTGTGCAGAGTGTTGCTACTGAAATGAGGGTGTCTGTGCATCCCTCTAAATGGTAATGAAATAATTGCAGAATAATCTGAGATTTTTTCCATCCTGAAGGTAATGATAACAAATTTGATTAAAATATTTGGCATCTTGATGTTGGTTCAAAAACAGAAATAAAAATATCAGTCAGGAAGCTTAGTAAGACTTTGTTCTCTGAAGCACTGGATAGTTCACTCTTATAGAAAGAAGTGTGTGTAGGAAGTCAAGTTGTTTTTTTATAAGCTTTCCTGCAGCTGAACTTCCAGATAGTATTGGTGATTAACTCTACTTTTATAATGACTTCTTTTACTCCTGTGGTGTGGCTTAACCCAGCTGCAACTGAGCTCCACACAGCTGCTCATGCTCTCCCCCATCCCACTGGGGGAATCGGAAGCATAACACTGAGGAAATTTGTGGGTTGAGATAAAGACAGTTTAATAGGCAAAGCAAAAGCTGTGTGTGCAAACGGAGCAAAACAAGGAATTAATTCAGCACTTCCCATGGGCAGGCAGGTGTTCAGACATTTCCAGGAAAGCTGGGCTCCGTCTTGGGAAGACAAATGCCATCACTCCGAAGTTTCCCTCTCCTTCCTTCTTCACTCAGCTTTGTATGGAATATCTCTTCGGTCAGCTGGGCTCAGTTGTCCTGGCTGTGTCCCTTCCCAGCTGCTTGTGCACTCCCAGCCTACTTGCTGGTGGAGTCAGGAGCAGAAAAGGGCTATGTAAGTGCTGCTCAGCAGTAAGGAAGATATCCCAGTGTTATCAACACTGTTTCCAGTACAAATCCAAAACACAGACCCTTACTAGCTAATATGAAGAAAATTATTCCAGCCAACTGTTCAAGGTAGGTGGCTTTAAGGCATGTGTATCCTTGAAAAAACTTCTGGCTTTCTTTAACCTGGAAGACCTATCTGTGCCTTGACCATGAGTCCCTGGGAAGCTCTGATTAGTCTTAAGTAACTTCACTTTGGGATCCATATGTCCACCCTGGCGAAACAGAACCGCTCCAGGGCCAACACAGCGATATGTACTTTTCTGCCATCATGTGTTTTAGGATTTTTCTTCCTCCTTTCGTGCTGCTGGGATGTGAAGCCATGCTGTGCAAGTCCCTGTAGTACATTTTTCTTTTCTCATTCCTTTTTGACTTTGAGCCAGAACCACTCTTTCACTGCTGCTTGACAGTGCTTTGAAACACTGCTGAGCAACATGAGCGTTGTTAACTGCATTGTTTTCTGTCCAAGTAGTGAAATTAGGGTGCTTCACCCAAGAATGAGGTGTAGCCTTCTGCTGTGGTCATACCAAACTGAGAGGGTCATAGCAGATCCAGTCTTAGGGCTCTTGTCAGGAGGAGAGTGTGCTGTGGCCTAGTGTGTAAAGCCTGTCAATAATTGTGCTCTTACTGATTGATTAATGGAGCTGGAAGCTCCTGGTGCATCTTACGAGTGTTGGCATTATTGCTGAGGTGCATCTGTAGCCTCACTGTTCCAGTGCAGAGCCAGCTTCTTTCATGAAGACTCTTTAAATTTTTTTTTCTGTAGGAGAGGAGGCATGTGAAGAATAAGAGAAGGGGCAAATGAACCCCTAAAACCTGATACCTTGATACGGCCCCAAATTCGGAGCTGTTTTGTTTCCTATTAGACTTGTGCCACGTGTCAGTAACTCTTGTGAAATATGACAGCATATTTACCTCTGATAGGAGTTTCCTAGTTGAACCTGTCCTGGTACTTGACAGAAACAAGCATCTACAATCATTAATGACATAAGGTCAACGTAGCTACGAAAAGGGTAAATTTGTGCTGTTGTGCTCATAAAAGAATCACCTAAGTTAAATTCTTGACCATGAGTTTTGGTGATGGTTTGTGGACAGAAAAAATCCAAGTGTGCTTTTTAATGCATGGTTCTAAAACTTTCTACTTACTTATGAAAATGTTCTGTTTGGTAACTTCTGTTATAAAAAAAAAATCAGAGTTTTGAGAATATGCAAACTAAAAAATCAAACAACTTCTGTGGATGTTCTAAATTATATTTATCCTTGAAATAAAGCTCTGTGAAACTTATGAAATGCAGTAAATTTAAGAAAGGTAAATATTTGAAGGTCTATAAATGCATTTTTAAAGCATAGGAACACTTAATGTTTTAAAGATTATGAGGTGATAAATTGAAAATATGAATTTCTGTGTAAGTCAGTCTAGGACTTCAGACAGCTTGACTGAAGTGCATGGGTGTAAGATTGTGCGGGTACTTTAACTTGAGACTTGTTTTATCCCTTGGCTTGCTTCAGTTTTTTTTAAAAAAACACCTTGACTCTGAATTGCCTGAGTTTATTCTTGGAAAAAGAGAGCATTTTTGCAATACTTTTTTCCCTCAGGTGTCTTTAATATACACTTGGTACAGCTTGTTTGCAATTCAAGGTAGCGCTCATGCGAGTGCTCTTTTTAAGCTTTAAATTGAACACTAGGAGAACAAATGATGTGATATTGTGAATGAATTTGAGTAATTTTAGCGTTGCTCTTAATTTTTTTTTATTTGATGTTTTTAAATCAAGTGAAGCCCTGCACTTCTGGCTGCTTTGTGCTGCAGCGGAGCAAATGCAAAGCAGCCGGAATGTCTCGGTACGCCAGATGGTTTAAAGCCTGAGCCTGCTGCCGATGCAGCCCAGATGTTGCGTGGCTGTGAACATTGCCCTTAGTTTTCCACATGTGGCCAGAACTCTCCCACAGCTGGGATGAGCTGAAGACCAGTGAGAACTTTGTGTTTTGATGGAGACCTTGACACTGCTGGTTATGTCTTAGAATTAGCACGTGTGGTAGGTAGTGTATGCCAGGTAACAGTTGGCGATGTGACCTCTGCTTTTTTTAAGGTCCCAGTGCTGTTGAGCTGTCTGCTAGTTAAGTCATGATGACTCAGGTGTGTGTTATTAGAGATGGTGACAATGCTGGTTTTTATCCCTGAAACTTGCATATTTTCAGAATCTCTCGTTGTTAAAATCGAGTGTATCTGTTTATGGGTTTGAAGGGAGTGGTAGTCTGAGTCTCAATCTCTTTCCATCATGCACAGCCAAAGGATTGAGTTTTACCAGTGCACAGACAGCTGTTATCTTCATAATCGGTTTGTGTGGGTGTCAGCATTCAGCTCTCCAATGAAATTTGTGAGGAAAGAAGTGCGAAACTAAATGAGATGGGAATTAAAGCAGCAAGTTGGCTGTATAGATGATTTAGCAGTAATCTAATGTGTAGCTAATTGGCTACTATCCGAACTGCTGTGGATAGTTTGTTTTCCCCTGGGGAAGAATGTTATCGAATACTAGATGACTGCTTCCCTGAAGCTTCATTTCTAGGTGTCTTGTTCTAACATCAGTTGTTGTCTTGTGAGGCGCAACTGTTTCTTATATCGTGCATGTGGATCATGATATTAAAACTAAACGTTGGACTGGAGCAGCAAAATGCTGGCCGTATGTTGGCCAGCAGGAGTTTGGCAATTTACAGTTAAAGCCGGAATGTCACCCTAGATTGTTACATATTAGAATTTTTAGTGTTTAAATTCTGATTGTTAGCCATAGTCTACTCTTTAGAATTCAACAGGGATGTTTTGCTAAAAAAAAAAAAGCAAACTGTTTAGATGCTTCTGGACTTGTACTGCTGGGGTCAGATGGAAAACTCTTGCCTCCAAGTAAAGTCTGCTGGAAGGATTTAAAGTTATGTTAACAATCTAAACTCCTCTAGTCAAATCATGAGTTAGTTAATATTGGTGAAGGAAAGCCAAACACTGGGAAGGAAGGAGATGTAACGATTACATTCTATAATTCTGGGATTTTTTTACTCTCCCAAATAAGAACTTTTCTTCCTTTGGGGTTAGATTTTACTTATGTCAATGGTCAGTCAGATGGAAGAGTTCACCAAGGTCAGTGGAGCCTTTAGGAGTGACCTCTCACTTGTTTCTATAAAGGTGTTAGCCTCTGCTTTTTATTCCTTTTTTTCTTACGTTTATTGGTCAAGTACCATTTTATTCAGCAGAAAACATTCAGGATATTAATGAATCATCTTGCTTTATTTATAAGTTACTCCAAGATTGTTCCTTGCGTGAGTAGTAACTCTGAGAAAAGCCAGTTTGACTTTCATCTCACACTTGTGCAAGTGCTGTGTTTTGTGCCATACCCTGGGGTTAAGCTGTGAGCAAACACACTGCTGAAATTTCTTCTTTGGATATCAAGAAGCTAAAGCACCTCAAGGAGGCCTTGTCCTGTGGGTTTAAAAGCTGAGGTATGCCTTAAGCGTTGTGCCAAGTGGAGTTCGTCTTCTGTGCCTCAGCTGCAGCAGGACACAGAGTTTGACAGTATGTGGGGTGTTTGTGGAGCTGCCAAGATAACCATTATTTATACCTATTCTGGAGGAACGAGTGAAGAGTGGCTCATTAGGTTTTTTGCATAGATAAAATTTATTGTCCCTGTGTGGTAAACGTTTGTCACCAATATCGGTATGTTCTGATTTTTAATTTGGTATAAGTCAGTGTTTGGTTTTCATAGCAATCAATACCTGTAGTCCAAAGATTCTGTAGTTGCACTTTGAAGAGGCTTGCTTACGCCTTCATGTTGGAATGATGGTACTGTTTTGTGTGTGTGTGCATCTAAAGCCATATTTGCACGTGCTTGTGTCCCCTAACTGTTGCAGATTTAGATAGATCTTGTATACCCCATCGACTGATGATGCTTGCTTTAGTTTTTTGAATAATGGCTGTTTGGAAGTAATCAGTATTAACAGGTTCTAAAAGCATTTCAGGACTTGTTTAAGGTGTATTTTTTTTTTTTAAAGACTTATTTTTTTTCTTCTAGGTGGCCTGGCTTTAGCTCAAGTACTATTTTTTTATGTGAAATACCTTGTTCTGTATGGTGTTCCTGCCCTTCTCCTTCGAATGGATGGACTCAAACCTCCAGCTCTGCCTAGTTGTGTGAGCCGGATGCACAGTTTCACTAAAATGTGGAGGTGAGTCACGATTCCTCCTCAGTTTGTCACTGATACATGACAGCGTCTAAGAACATGCATATGTATGTTCATGGCCATGTGTTTGCTTTCGTGTCTTCATGCTTTCTCGCATCCTTGTGACTCACCTCTAGCACTTTCTGAATGAACTTCAGTTTGGTTACTTTCTTCAGGCTGCAGAGGGTAGGGACAAACATCCCTTTCAGCATTTTCATCCTCTTTATTATTAGAAATAGGCACAGGCTACTTAGCTTCACTAACTTGAATTATTTTTTCCAGATATCTATGAAATGGTCTAAAAGCCACATTTTGCCTAGATATTTTTCCAGAGAAGGAAAAGAAATTATTGATTAATCACCCTATGTGGAACGCTGCAGTTATAACATTTTAATATGTAGAGTCATGCAGTGGAGAAAGTCTTTGACACATTAAAAATACTATAAAAATGGTAGCTGTTTATAATGTAGGATGAATTTCTATATGCCCTTTGCTTTTAAAGAGTTTCAGCACAATATTTCACAAAAAAGTGTCACTTTTGAATCCTCTATTTGCTTTAAATCAGTGTTCACTAAAGTATTTTCCCTGAAAAGTGTCTCCCAGGTGGCTTCTCCTTTCTGTTCAGCCTGTGTGGAGCAGTAGTTTCACCTGACTTCTCTCCTCCCTTTGTTTTGCTCTGCACTATCTCTAGTTCCTTCTGTCAGCGGGGTGCTGTGCCCTGGACTTTATCTCAAATGATTTAGAATTCTTGGCTTTTTAGTGCAGAAACTTTTCTTGTATTGGGTTAGTGCGGAGTCCAGCACAGTGGTGCTTGCCTTGTTTCATCTCCAACTTTTCTGAGGTATGAATAAAGCTTTTTCATTTAGTCATAAAACCAGCAGGCCTGCTATTGTCAGAGCTTTATTGGATGAGATTTTAATTTTGTTTTCAGCTCAAAGCTAGTTGTTACAGGAAGGTTTTATAGTTTATAATAGTTGGCAACAGTAGACATGTAGTATTAAAAGAAATGTGCAGAGTGCAGAAAACAGACGAACTGTTAAAAATTATATGAGCTACTAGCAAAAGCCTTGGTTTAAATTCTCTTTCACTGGTTCAGCTGAACTTATGACCTCCAGAGTTAATACAGAAATCTGTAGTTTTTACTGGGTGCTCTCGTGAGAGCAGCATCTCTTGGCCTGCTGGCCCTTGCAAGCAGAGTTGCAAACAGCAGCATGGTTTTTTCCTCCTCTCCCAGTTGTTGTTCCAGGGAACCTCAGCTTCACTGACATCTCCAGAGCAATGCAGAACTTCAGCACAAATACTAATGACACTGCTATATATAATAATATAATGATTGATATAATAACAGACCATGAAGAAGTATTCTGTCTGCAAAGATGTGTGGTGTATCACAGAAAACCTTGGGTAATCCTTAGATATTCAAACACTTATAAGAAAATGGACACTCGTATCTAGGTGGAAAGTGTTTTTTCTTACAAAAGGAAAAAATGTCAAATGCAGTTATTTACCATTGACCCAAGTATTTCAGTCTGATACATATCAAACTGCCAGGAATAATAAAACTTAAAATTATCTCATAGATGGAATTTGTTTGCTTTGAAGGTTGAAGTAAGTTGATGTACAGGTGGCTTCATTTCTTGCTCTCAGGGCTGTGTGGGTAGTAGGATTTCCTGTGACTGCTAGAGAATTATGGGTCATTCTCCGTTATCTAAAATTTCATGTAGCTTGCTCTCTGAATCTGGATTATGATGCCTTTATGCCTTCACAGTTAAACTCTTCAATTGCTGCTAGCCAGAGGCTTTGTGTTCTTGTTACAAGTTTTGCTGTGTTAAATAGGAATGTCAGTGCTGGAAGTGGGAATAGCCTCTGTGTCTGAACTGTGTGACTCTCTGAACAGGATGGGAAGTGTGGAAACGATGGCTTTATTGTAAAAGCTAGCAAAAAATGGGGGAAGTAAATAGCTTGTGTTGTGAAGCCTTATGAACAGTGAAGCTGTGTTTCCTTAGAAGTCCCCATACTCACAAACTACAAAAGGTGTTTAGGGTTTTAAGTCAATGTTCTGAAGAACTTTATTGGAGCGGGTCAAATTTCGGTGCTAATAACACAGTGCCTAGTTTTCAGCTGGTACAGTGAGGAGCCTTGTACCCAGCTGTTTACATAACATGGTACCTGGTAACACTTATTAAAGGCTCCTAGGGCCAGGTAGGTAAATGGAGTGGTGTGGAATGAGCCAGATGATGTGAGTGCATCACTGTTACCTGCTGGCTGGCACTGGGGAGTAAAAAATAAAATGCTTGTGTATGCTTGACTTGCTCTTACCCTTCTTGCTGGTGTCCGCTTCAGGGTACTTTCAGAAACAGGAAATTGTGCTACCAAGGCTTTTTGAAGACCCAGTGTTGCTGTTTGTAGGTCTCAAAGCTATTAGCAGTGCAGATTTCGAAGGAGAGAAGATAAACCAAAGAGAAAGACAACATGAAGGTCATAATGAAACAGTCTTCCACTACCACCTGGTGTCATTTGAGCATAACAAAGCTTTTGATCTGCTGCAGCCAGACCAGTGTCACTTATAGTCAGCACACGCTGATGTAATTCATGATGTACAGCAGGTGGAAAAGCTTTCAATAAGGAAGGTAAGAAAGATACCACAGTGTGTCTAAAATTCCTCTAGATCAGAAAAGCAAAGTAGGCATTAGAAAAACAAACCAGGTACTCTGCCTCCCTATTTATGGTACTAAACAATAAATCAAACTGTGGCCATGCGAACTTAAAGGGTTTAATTAAAAAGGAGTTATCAACTTTAGTAGATTCTGTCTAATTTGCATTTTATTTAAAGACAATCTCTTGAGTCAAAAAAATTTAGCAATCTTCTTTACAGTCTCAAGATAAACACAGGTGTTGGATGTGTTGCTGTGGTTTCATTTTACCAGGACATTGTTATCTTGCTAAATGTGCAGCTGCATAACTAATAAATGCATGATCAATTTATTACTGTTCAAAAGCTTGATTATAGCTCTGGAAAGGAGTTTCTGAGCTGCTGATTTCCAGATAGGGCAGGAGTTCAGTGACACACTGACTTAGAGGTTTTTAATGTCTGCTTTATCTTAAGTCATAAGGAACTAAAACATGGGTTTTGTTATCAAGGTTAAAAGCAAGGTAATGAGTTGTGTGAAAGCAGTCGGTGTTGTTGGAAACTTTTAAGTGCTTTTAAAGAATTGCTCGAGGCTGATGTCTGCCATACAGCTTCTCAGCTGGGGGAAAATTGTGTACTGCAACTCAAAGATTTAGCTGAATATGGAAAAATACTGTGGTGGAAGAGGAAGGATATGAACGTGTCTCGACACGCCATGGGAACAGCATGGCTTAAGAATCTCTGGCCATAGACTGATAGGGAATGTGCAGGACCACAGCTCTTCTCTGCCTTTCCTCCTTAAAATCTGCATACTCCCTGAGGATCTTATCCCAAAATAATTTGGAGACAAATGTGTTGCAAATGGTGCTAAAAGTTCATGCATGTTTGATATAGGTCAGTCTCAGCAAGGGCAGCAGTTCTTCAGGAAGGCATTAAGTAGTAATATTTGAAAAGCAGATTTCCCAGAAACAATTTCACCCAGAATAAAGAAAATGGTGTTGCAGAAATGATGCCAGATTAAAGTAATGCAATGATGGAGAAAGATCTGGCCATTTTCAACTACTGTGATGCAAGTTCTCGATTCCACCTTGTATTTTACACCCTGATCCTTGACTACAGATGTCTGACATAAGCCATCCCACCCATTTTCTTGCATGCTAATGGATGGGCTAGGAGGGCTGTATTTTGCATGTACAAATACACATAGACTCTTATACGAACATGTTAAGTTTATCCTACAGCTGTTTTGGTGACATTAAAAATGACATCTGGGTTACGATTGAAAGAAATTGTCTGCAATTCACTCTGATTTACCTGCTTCACTGTTGCAAAAGCGTTGCTTGCCTTACATGAGGAAACTGGTCTATTCACAAGGTTTCGGTGAATTGCTCCAAATTACGGGTTAGAATTTTGCTGTAGGCTCATCACATTCTTGGCTATAACTGTGCTGCAGGAAGTAGATCTACAAATGAAAATACAATCTCATTTGCATCTGTTTCTTCCTTATCCTGGTACTTTTTATCTATCATCATTGTTGTTCTTGAAACCTTTCTCCACTTCTGGAAACAGCTCTGCGTGTGTCTGAGAAAGCGTTGTACAGGGGGTATTTTCCTTTCCTTTCAGATTCTTTTCTGGGAAAATGCAAGTCTGGTACTAGTGTTGTGTGAGAGTGTGAGCACAAGAGATCACTGTGTCCACATGCAGTAATTTTGGAATGATGAATAGCAAGCAAAATCTTACCATCACTTATTTCTTGATAGTATTTACACTCAGTTGCGAAATGCTAAAGAATGGGTGGCAGGTGTCCTCAGGAATCAGTTAGGTTACAGACCCTCAAAAAACTTGCACGAGGGAAGGAGTGATGGGCAGTAGAAGGGAACTCCACATCCCCATGGCAGCATCAGGGGATTCAGCACGAATTGCCCAGTGCCTGGTAGAAACTTGAATGGCACATCCAGATCTGCAGCTGAGACCTGCTGCCTACCTTGCTGTGGAAAGTCCCAAAGCTGCATGAGGAGGACTTCACTGGGGAGAGGATGCTGTCTAGGGCTCAAAGTAGGGCTGTGGGGCCAAGCTCACTTTGGCTATGAATAGAGAATCTTGTTTTAAGTGCTATAAATGGCCTACCAGACAGCATCAAAGAGGATCGGGTATTCTGAGGTGATTTGGATTGTACGTGTCCTGTAGTTGTAGAGAGCTGTGGTTTTGAAAGCTCTCTACCCCATGCCTCTGACAGGACTTACCCAGCAGCTGGGACTGAGAGACAAGAAAAGGAAAGACAGGTTTATGCATATTTCCCTTTCCTCTGGAAAATAGGGATGTCAGTTCTGGTGTATTTCCAGCCTTTGTTTTCAAAGAAAAAATTGTCCAGTGTGTGTTAGTGTATCTGGTAAAAAAAGTCTCTTAATGATCTAGCTCCTCACTGGTTTTAGAATCATAGAATTGTTTAGGTTGGAAAATACCTTTAAGATTGAGTCCAACTATTAGTCTTTAATCTTAAAGTTAATGCTGCAGCATTTCTATTTAAAAATTAAAAGGCACCTTTTCTCCACCCTGTACTTTCAGAGATGATCTCTTAACTATTCTTTTAAATAATTTTCATAATTGGATTAAATAGAATGAGACCCACAGTGTAGAAATGGCCAAGTGCTCATAAGTAAGGGAAAATTGTGTTGAAATCTTGAAAGGAGAAATGAATATTGCCAAAGCGTGCAGGAGTTCAAATGCATCAATGCCCATGAGCCAGTTAAGCCTTCTTTTGCAACTTTAACACTCTGAAGTTGTAAGATCTGGTTCGTGTGTCCTGACTGGACAAGTACACTGGATCAGAACCTAAATCAGCAGTAAAAACAATGTGTAAGAACAGTTTTGTCATGGAAAGCTTGTATTTGCATATATTTGTGGATGAGGTGCTTTAAAAAGCTTAAAGAATACTAGCTTTCATTCTTGAAGCTTTTTACATGGTCTTTGAAGGTTCTGGGTGGGAGTCTCAACAGAAAGGGCTTCTCTCCTACAGAATCACAGAATCATCTGCTTGGAAGAGGCCATCAAGTCCAACCGTTCCCCCTGCACTGCCAGGGTCCCTAAACCAAGTCCCTCAGCACCACATCGACGCGGCTTTTAAACACTCCCAGGGTGGGGTCTCCACCTCCCTGGGCACACTGTTCCAGGGCTTCATCACCCTTTCAGAGAAGAAATTTTTCCGAATATCCAACCTAAACCTCCCCAGCGCAACTTGAGGCCATTTCCTCTTGTCCTGTCTCTTGTCACAAGGGAGGAGAGTCCAACCCCCACCTCACTATAACCTCCTTTTCTCCTTCTGTTGGTACATAAGGACTAGAGTTGAATCTAAGGACGATCTTGTCATGTGTCCTTGCCACCTACATCCCTGTGTTCCTTCTGAGCATTAGTTCCTGGGTGAAATACACAGCTACTGTGCAGAGGAGTCAGGGTGGTCTTTTGAAGAGTGGAGCCCTCCTTGGAAAGGCTGGGGAGTTGTACAGAACCTCAAAATGTTACACCTGCTTGCCAGTATCAGAATAGTTAAACTGCTTGCCCGAAAGTTGGCACTTAATTGTGGAATTAGTGCGTGGTTTTTTCAGTAGTGCAATAACTTGTTTCTAAGTTGCAAATTAACACTTTTCCTAATTTCCTTGATTTTTCATGAATTGTTGTGATGCTTAAAGCCAAGCATTAATCTGCGATGCATTATTTTTAGCTGGCATGTCACCTGAACGTATGAAAGATGCTTTAGTTCTGGACTGATTAGTCATTCTCTCAGTGATAGAGACAAAGGATTTAACTGCTTTTGACGTCAGCCAAATTAGTGCATGCTACAGTTCCTATCTACTGTACAGCTCAATTCACTGGTTATATTAAAGCTTTAAAATGCTCCTTAAATCTCTTCAGTAGAAGAAAAAAATCTGTTTGTCTCTTTGGAGTGTAAATAGAGGCAATAATAAAGCACACTTAATCCTTCTTGGGTCTAAATTGCATAATTATTGAAAACTTATTTGCATAGTGACTGTTTTGTCACTGTGATTTGGAATTGCTGGGCTTTTTTAGCAAACAAGCTAAGCCCACCTACTGCTGATCACCTGTGAAGTCTATTCTTCACTGTATTCGACATGAGCTTTGCATAGATAAAAACTATTACTGCTGCTCATGCTTGGCAAACAGTGCTCCGCCTGCATGCAACCACTGTGGAAAATGAGTAATGGCTGTTAATAAACTTGATAGTTCAGTTTGCAGTAGGGATAAGGGATCTCATAGTAATTGGACAATCACGCTGCACTGCAAGAGTCTTACTTGAGGAAGACTGAAGGGGAACTTACTCTATGGGAGTTTGCCGCTAATGGGCATTAGGTTTCATCCCCTCTTCATGAGCTACCCCAGGCTTTTGAAGAATCGGGGAAGGTATGAAATTAAAGTGATATTTCTTCTCAAGGGTTCTAGGAGAGATTAACAGAATACAAACGAGATTTTCCTCTTTTTAAGAAAGGGTTTGTTGAACTGTGTCACCAGGATCTAATGTGACAGATACGTGAGAAAGAGAGCTAATTTCTTGTCTTAAAGCCTCCTAAGTAGGCAGACCTGTGTGCAATCTCACATTTACACTGGCAATGACTGATGCTTGCCTGAAGTTCTGCTGTCCCTCTGGCCAGGAGATTGCAGGGGTGGGGGCAAGTTGCTGCCCTTCTGAAACCTTCCTCAGGCCTTCTGATTTAATCCAAGTTGCGTGGTTAAATTGGAATGAAACAGAACATATTAGATCATGGATCCAGCTTGTAGGCTGGAGGCCACTAACAGTTTGCAAAGTCTGTGTGTGGTCCACAAGACCCTTCTCCTTGCGGCTATCTTATTGTAGATTGTTTTTGCTATGCAGGTCTCCAGCTTGAACTCCCAGCTAATAACTGGAACTCCACAGATGAAGCTTTGGGCCTTACTGATATTTTCTACTTGGAGGTGAAGGTGTCTCTGACAAAATGTCTATCAAAGTTGGGCTGTATCCTGCATTATACAGGCTGCCCAAAGTCAGCCAGGTATTTCTGCTTCGGTTGAAATCACCGAGGGTTTTGCTGCTGATTTTGACTGTGTCAGGATTTCATTGTGGATTTCCACCATTCGCAGAGGTATGAGAAGCCCCAGCTTCTCCCTGCCATACTATGCAGGAAATACTTTGCAAGTAAAATGATTAGGGTTTGCTCTTCAACTTCAAAGTAATCGCATATTTACAAAGTACTCTTTGTGCAGGTAAATATTTATGCATCAGCCATATTGATGCTGAAGAGCTCTAGAGCACTGAGCAGGAACTCTAGATGGAGGCATCTGGCAGAGGTTGAACGTAGTGGCAGCTTTGGTTATTCTAATAACGGAGGGAACCAAGAGGCAGCTTGGCGCTGTTGAATCACTGTGGGAAGAAACAGAGCAGAAATTCAAAGTGTTTTGTCTAAGCGTGAAGTGTTAAAATTCCAGTATGTCCTTAAGCAAGTGTCAGAGAATAGATAAAGATATCTTCACATATTTACAAGTCCTGCTTATTACTGTAACAAGAAATTGCTTGTCAAAGACATGATATAAAATCATTTGACAGTCTTCATATTTTTTCTCTCAAATAACATAGATTTTCTTTTTTACGTTGAGATAAAAGCTGCTACTACTGGTTTGCTGCATTGCAGATGGTTAAAAAAAATCAAAGCTTGCAAAAACCCAGTCCATTGAAGCTTGAGATCTAGGCTTAAGCAGGTGCTTAAGATCTTGACGTGTAAAAATGTTAACTTAAATGGGAATTTTCTCATTGGGGTGAGTCAGGGTTTGTTTTGTTGTATGTTGGGTGGCAATGTTTTGGTTTTGCACAGGAAATGATAGGATTTGTTACTGTTTTTCTTGAATGCCAACAGAGCTCCGTATGTGTATTTGTTCCTGGTTCCAGCACCATGTTAGTGGGCAGACTGCAAAATCTGTATGTGGGTGGAATTCACCAAGTGTCTTGCACTAGCTGAAAAGCCAGGGTGAAAAATGAGACCTCCAAGAACATACTTGTATGTGGCAAAAGAGTTGCTAGAAAACGTTGCAATGTGTGTCTCAAGGCTCAGTGTCCAAAAGTGTATTTCGTAGCGTGGGTAACAGATAAATCCAAATGGGTGGCTGTACCGCATTGGATCTCATTTTTCAAAATGCATCTTCCGTCTTAAACCAACACTAAACAGTCTGGGGTTTTTTGATTAATATTTTCAGTTTGCTTGCTGTATTTATTTCTACTATAAATTATCTTCTGTGACACTTGTTTTTTCTAAGTTGTGCATCTGCTTTCTAAATAATGTATCCTCACAAGGTGGCAGTTGTTATTTAGGAAGAATTGTTCTGATTGTCTGAGACAAGCTTTGCTCAGAAGTTGTAGATTGAGTAAGCTTGCAGAAAACAGTATGTCTGAATCCATGCGAGCTATAAACAGGTAACAGTGTCTTTTAAAAATATGGATGACTTTCCCAGGTCTTTATTTAATAATGAAGATGATGACGAATCAATTGGCAGCAGTCACAACTTGAAAAATACTTGGTAGGCACATTCCCTCCAGGGGAATTGCTTTACTAAAGTTTTATAGTTCCTTGAGATGTTAAATAATAGTACTTACAAAACTTGTATATAGACTTTGCTATCTGCTTTCCCTGTAGTAATCTTATTCTTCAGCCAAGACTGTAAAACATGTTGCGCACTTGTAATCGTTTGTAATTTGGAAGCTTTCATCTTTGAGGGATTGCCAGCTGCGGAGGTTGCCACAGGCAGCATTGGAAGAAAGATGAGCAGAAATAGAAGGATCCAGAAAAGTAGTTTAGAGCTGGGAAATGGTGAGGCATCTGTTGGGGGAATTCTCTCCTTTACACAATCTTCTGGGCATCCCTGTTCTGAGACTTTACCTGAGAAAGAGGGTTAATGAAGCAACCCAAGAGCATTGTGTCAGTGGAAGCAGTGGACATTCAATGACCTCTGTCTCCTATGCAAAATGTTCTGGTGCAGGAGAGGCTCTCAGCATATCACCGGCAAAATGCCAGATGTATTTGCAAAGACTGCTAATGGGAGTGCTGGTCTCGCAAACACTGTTCCTGTGGTTAAATAGGGTGGGCTACTCTGGGGATATGCCAATGAGTTAGACTTTCTAATGTCAAGTTTAGCCACATTTGTAAAAGAAAAGGCTAAGAAGTTGTTGAAACATTGCAGCAACTACCATGCTGCTTTTAAGAGATGATGAATACCCACAGGGTAATAAATAATCCATGTGTTGGATTTCATCACCACCATAAATGGCCACTGGTCTAACAGATTTGAAGACAGTTAAGTGCAATTACCATATTGTTTGCTCCAGTGAAATGTGGGGTAGTCCTGGAGAAATTAAACAATCCTTTCTGCATTCAGAAGTGTTCCAGTGACAACACGACACTTTTTAGGATGTCTGGAATGTTTCTGTCTACAATGCAACATGTTATATGGGCACACAGTATCACAGTTACCTGTCTCCATCTATGTTACTGATTTTGAACTCTTCACGAGTGGCAAAATAATCTACCTAGATCTACTGCCCTGAAGGTAGCCCCCAAAGGTAGATTCATGTCGCTATCCTCTTTTCAGGGTGGTGATGTACCATCTGCTTGCAGTGTGCGTCTTTACTGTAGTGCATGGTTAGCCAAGTGCTTCTCTGGTTATCCTACGCATGGCATGAGTTGTTGTGCTTTGTTTCTAGGAGTAGCATGCAGTCTTGGGGAGGAACTGATGGAAAACAAAGCTGTGCTGTTTTCTCTTCAGCACATGGTTTAAACATGGATATACAAAATCAGGGTTTGGCAACGCAAATTATTGCAATTAGTTTAATAAAAAAGTGGTTCTAGAAATAAACTTAACTTTAAATTGATTTGTGCGATCCTGACACGTGCTCAGCACTTAGTTGTTTTTATTTTATTCTGTAAATCATTGGGATTGAGGTATCACAAACCTTGTTTGTGAGATGGAGTCCTTTAGCCATCATATTGGAGTTGAACTGTAGTCCCTAACATAGCTAATGAGCAGTAGTTTTCATCTAGGAAGGTGTGGTGTCAGGTCCTTCAATAACATAGATGGCATAACATCATTGAATGCAAAAGTTGTGTACTAAAGGCTCCCACGGCTCCTCTGAGGAACCAGAGTTTAGGTCTCAGCTAAAGGAAGGCACGGCTTTCTGGAAAGTGGGACCATAAACAATGCACTGGATAATATGTGCTGATGGAGTGCTGACCAGGGTGGGCATTTGGGTAGTGATGCTCAGGAAACAAGACTGTTGCTGCATGTCAATCCATAGCTCCATCCTGTCTGCTGACCTGTGCTGAGCTCAGGACGTGTCCCCAGGAAAGCATGAACCAGCTCCTAGGAGAAGGTCCTGACCAGTTTTTGATCCTGTTTTACATCAGTATGGGAGGGCCTGAAATAGGTAGAGCTAGTTGAAAAGCTGTGCACCACAGCACTCAAGGGGCAAGTGGAAAGCACAGGACTTCAAAATAAGGTCTAACTGTAAGGAAACTGGACAGATGGAAATCTCAGAGCTAGTCCAAAGTAGCCATGACACAAGAGGGAAACAGATGACTGGCTTTTCTGATACCTTAGCTGCAGCACAAACTTGTAACGATTCTGCTCGGTTGGCTTCCAGATATGTATATATGCCTTTTTGCATCCTGGGGACAAAAAGACGGGGTTTGTACTGTTTTTCTGGGAATCATCAGGACTATAATTTCAGTGTGTTTCCTATTGCTATGGACTGTGGTTCGTACCAGCGTTTCTTCCTTTTCGTACCTTTTCTGTATAAAAAGGGCTCTTCCCCCTACCCCTGTCAGCTTTGTGCTGAATGCAGATTTGGAGGCAGCTTGTTGCATTATGCATTTGGCTTTCAAAGCAGAAACCGCATGTCTGCAAAATAATTTTGAAAATGTACCTTGGGGAGAGATCTATGCTTGCAGGCAGAGATTTCAAAGATTGCGTTTTGGAAGAGGTCCTTGTTGGTTTAGTATACGTGTATTGTTGGTCGCTGGTTTCCAGTCAATGCACTGGGAAAAGATGGGTTTGATTATATGTATCATCTTTTGCTGAAGCGTATCAGAAACATGAACTTCTATGCTTAACAAAAGCAGTAAAGTTACATAGAGAACTGATTCAAAAACTGCCCTTTGGAGGAACAGAATTAGAGACGATTCTATCAAGAAAATAGCTATCAAATTGTCCTCAGGGAGTAACATAGTTATGAAATAGACGTTAAATATATCTTCCCGCTATTGTTCCACTGACTAGTCGTTTTCCCCTGTTCAAAGACTACCATTAGTGTTTTGATAAACTAGATTTTACCCATTATTTCTACAAAAAAAATACTATATTGCTGCTGACACTTGAGCCATATAGAGAATTTAACTGGCAAATCATTTTTTACTCATTGCTCTGGATATTATTTCCTGTGTATTCTGGGTTTAAATTAAAACCTTTATTTCAGAAAATAGTGTTCATTGCAGGATTTCAAAAGGTGAAACTTTTCTGTGACTGAGGCACCCTCAATTGCAAGAGCCACCAGATAAATCCTGTATGTTGCCGAGAAGCTCAGGATTGAACAAGCTGTATGGTTATAAATTACATTGCAATGTCAAGTATTTATGCGTCTACTGTATAGGCAGCAGATAATTGTGTCTGCGTGTAATGAAGGTGTAATGAATTGGGGGGGGGATCCTGTCATGCCTGACAGGTAGATTCCTGGGACATTGAAGGGGTCACTATGAAATATTTGATACAAATGCAGTGTGATTACTTGTTCTCCTTTTTCATTTAACAAAGTTGCTTATTCCCCCCCGAGGCTGCAGTCTGACCACTGCTACACAAACCCTCTTCACCCCTGGAAGATAACTCCCATCTGAGAACGGAGGGATCAGTGACATCTACCAGATCTGTTTCCGTTGATACTTCACTGTATTTTCATTTCACCCTTAGACTTAAATGCAGTGTGTATTTAAATATGAACAAGCAGAATGGTTTGAAGTGTCTGTGGCAATGTTTTCTCAAAACCAGCCTCCCCTAACCCTAGCTTTTCAGTATTTTTGCCTTGGAGAACATCTCTGTTCATTATCCCAGGTGCTTAAAACCATACCTGATATCCACAGCCTTAAATAAAGCAATTAATTCTCCCATTTACAGTTTGAAATTTGGTCTTGTTGTTCTTGCTTTTGTAACTAATCAATTGCACTGTCCTGAGGTGCCTTTAAGACCGAGGTGCACACTTGGATACTCTCGTAATTCTGCTGGTCACAGTGTAGTTAAATCTTTAAACAAGTGCTTACCCTGTGGAGAATTTGGGGTCTCAGGTAGCCAGTTGAAATGTATCAGTACAGTATCAAACTGAGGATTAATAGGGCTTATTTATGCTGAATTATACCTAGAGAGGCTCTGATCTTTCGTCTTCCTTTTCTCTTATTCTAATAAATTGGTTCTATGCCTGTTCATTTTTAATACTCACTGAATATTTCGTGGAAATGTTTTAATAACTTCATTTCATATGGGCTTTAGCTATAAATCTTGACTGTACAACACAGCATGTTTTAGTGAAGAGGAGGAGCCGAATGACAGTATGTGTCCAGGCAGGAGGAATGCGGAAAGATAACTGGATATACTTCAAGCAGTACAATTTCACAGTAATAGAAAAATAATACAAAATGGGAATGATTCTGGAGATGCAATGTGAAAATGCAGATTTAATGACCACAATGTGCATGTTCCTGGCAGAATAATTTTTCTGTTGCAAAGCAGCTTTGATATGAGAAACTGGCTCCTGTCC
>NW_010397276.1:27734-30157 GCF_000710305.1 Buceros rhinoceros silvestris
TGCTGAACCAGTGGGCTTTTCCTCCCTGTTTACTCCTAGAATTTCTACTCATCTACTTCATCGGCTGTTATCGGGATGTCGTTAACTATCTGATGACTCGTCTTGCCGATGCAGGTAGAAGGCAGCACACTGTAAGCAATACTGTTAGAATAAAACCCTGTTGCACTAAAATGACAGTGACCAATTAGGGCTTTTTATAACCTAAAAAGGGAAGGAAACACTGGCACTAACTGCCAGTGAATGTTGTTCGTGATCAAATTTCCAGCATGGTTCTTGTAGTTTAGTGTGATCTAACTTGTACTTACCGTCCACAGTCCTCACAGTTGTTTTCCTCAGCAGATTTGAGCAGAACACACTTGCAAGGTCCGCTGCTCGATACGCGCTGTGTATCTGGAAGAAACATAAGGGAGTTCCTTGGTTATTCTGTGTCATGGGGGGAATTCACAGCAATCCTTGTGCTTTAGTGCAGTACAGACCAGAAAAGGGGAAAGAAAGGATTCCATAGTTTTGCATAAAGGATCTACCTGCATAAAACATGCAGACTCGTTGGTTGTCAGGATACTTAAATTATTTCCAGTGACAAAATATACACAATTTATGCTTTATGTGGGTTATACTGCTCAGAATGTTACTGTTTTATTAAAAGAAATAAGGAATTTATGAGCTTTTTAACACCCATCTAAGTCTTTCCATATGATGATCAACTTAAATTTTGTGGTGTTACAGAAAGGAAGTTGTGTATTACACATTTGCTTATGTTTTATTAACTCCAGTAATTGTGTATTTATCTTTGGTATTACTGGTTGATTTGAAAAATGCAGTGTTTGTACAGTACTAAAGAGTAGTGTTTTTTTTAATAATTAAAATACGGTGAATCTTTTGTTTTTCTTACAGAAGTTTTGATGTTGGGCTACATCGCTTTCTGGTCAGGTAAGCCAATACCTGTTTGGAATTGCAATTCCATGTTAAAAAGCATTTCTTGTATAAGAGTTATATATATGAGATAAGAGTTATAAGTAGAGATGGCCATGTGAACTCACTACTACCTGATATCTTCAATGGCAAAATCCTCTTCTGTTTTTCACTTACATATTAGAGAAACCTCAACTATTTGGCTTGGGTATCTGCCCAATGTCATTCTCTGAGGAACTTCTAAGGTGTCTTTCAGGAAAACCTTCACTCAAGACATTTCAGTGGCAGTGTTCCACTCATTCCTGAAGAAATCTTAATTTTTCTTCTACTGAGGAAAAACTTTAAGTTTTTTATTCCCACTGGCAACTCAATTACCTTTATACTTTCTAATAAGGGCTTGAATTTTACAGAAAACTAACTGTGGAGGGAGTTTTATTTTCTTACTAAAAACTACTGATTCAGTGCACAACCTGGGCTATGTGCTGAAGATGAATAAGGAAGGTGGAATAATTGTTGTGTGTTTTCCTGGTGCTTAGAGGAATCCTGTGACTGAAGCTGGGCACTTCAGCAAGAAAAGTGAGGTTAATGCATTTGAGTGCTGCACTGAGGAACAGGTTTTGCCGCTTGGAGTTCTTTTGTGAGCAGAGTCACAGGTGTTCACGAAGAACGTGTTTCCATTCATTTTTAATAACATACTTGTCGCTATCTGATTTTTACAAAGAAGTGCAGTGCGTAGCATGAAAGGTGGAGTTTGCCATGGTTTTTGGGCCCTTGGTGAATTCATTCTGTTGGTTATTTCATCCCACTAAAATGTTGCAATATCCATCTGTGAAGATCTTTGCTTTGGAAGAATTAACCCAGTGTGAGAGCCAGCACGTGCTGTGTGGGTCCCCCCATAAGGATCGGGTGATGTTAGGCTTCCCTTGATTTGACTTTGCTACTGAACTCATTATTTTAGGCTACTTTGTCATGTTTCCTGGTTAAAGACTCTGTTAAGCCTTCACACTCATGAGTCCTTGTGGCCTCAATGCAGAGGGGTCCTCCGGCTGCCGGAGCTCTTAACAAGCTGATCGCTCCTGATGGCTGTTTTTGCTCCTCTGGTCATCATGTATTTTCTAATGTTTTGATCAGAACCTGCTAATTGCTCTAGACTGTAGCTAGTAAAAGAAGCAGGTGACTCCAGACAGAATGATAAATGCCTGGAAGCATTTCTCTGCCATAGGCAATACCCCTTTCAGATTCAGCTTCTCTGGATTATCAGTACAGGGGCTAAATGCAGGAAAAAATTGGGAATTCTCTGTCCAAGGTTTGGGTGCCAATCTGACAGTAATACAAAGGGCTTATCTTAAAGGGAAGAATACTGGGTAATACCGTATTGCTGTTGTGGTTTAAACTAATCACAAAATATCCATGAAAGATAATGAGATCACACAAAGCTGCTGTCACAGGGAAGATCAGGTTTGTTTGAAAGTGGCACAGGCAAACCCCTATCCTGATGTGATTATTTATAA
>NW_010397277.1:0-1865 GCF_000710305.1 Buceros rhinoceros silvestris
GCCTCCCCACCGCCAACCCCCCCACCTTCCTCCTCAGCCTGAAACCCCCCAAAACCCCCCCACAGCCACAAGGGCCTGGAATCTGCTTAAATTCGCAACAGGGGCTTCCCCTCGGAGGGGGTTCGGGACCTGGCTCTTGCCAGATGACGCCAGTTTTTACAAACTTGCGCTTCTGTGGAAGGGCAGCACTGGGAACTCACAAGTCCACCCCTGGATATTGCTGGTTTTACCTTAACGTTAAGTTGTGATGTTCAGAAATCAATTATTACCGACATTTACTATACTGAAGGATTATCTAGAGCAGCAAAACTAGGGAGGCACCTGCAAGCCGGGTCACGAGTGGAAGATTTTAGGAAAGGTTTTTCTGCAGGCTTGGCTGAGATGGTAGCAGTGGGTTCCCCAACCATTCCCACGTGCAAGATGGCAACTGTCCCCTTTGGCTTTAGGGAGACAGCTCTGGCTGGGTGCTTCTCCAAGTCCCCCAGGAAGGCACCTGGCTGCAGGCAGGTCCTGACAATGAAGATGGAAATATGTGTCTGAAGACTAAAGGGTGACGTTTCGGGGAGCCAGTAGGTGGACCACCGAGAGCACCACCAGTCTGTAAGGGCTGGCAATGGCAGAGAAAGAAAGGCTTCTTCTAGGACCTGCTCCTGGGCTGGAACAGGACCAAGAAGACTCGTACTGTTTATGGCGTCCCCAGGTGTGGTTCTGGTACCCAAATGCTGCTGTTGACATGAGTCAATAAAGTTTGGCACTCTGGGTCATAAAATGGGATAAGCCCTTCTCTGCCGGGGGAAGCGCTGCTGTAAAACCATTAGCTCCGGTATCAGTAGCAGACTAATAATGGAAAAACAAATTCCAAGAGGCTAGATAAACATTTAGAAGATTAGCCTGCGCTGTGTTCAATGCTGTTATCTGTTCTTGAAGTACGGAGATCAGCGACAGGGCTGCCAACACAGCCACCTTCAGTGTAGACATGTGGCCAAACAGCTCACTTTCACTTTCACATCAGATAGGATTCGGCATCCTTTTAAACTGATACCTCACTTCAGTTTAAATTCCCCTCAGAAAAATGTAATATAAAATCTCCGCGTACAGAGCTGCGGGCTCTGATCCGATCTCTCCAGAAGAATCCTGTGTGCTGTGTCTCACCTCCCCAACCTCTGTGATCACCCCAAACCAGCCCTATCTCCAGAACTAGAGAGCTGGAGCTGCCTTTTTCTTTTTTTTTTTTTTTTTTACATAAATTCTGGCCTGTTCAAGATATCATTTGTTTCACTCCGCATAGCTTTGGAAGGAACAACGTGCTGAATTCATGTACCATCCATAATGTGGAAGCAAACATAAAAGGAGTTTTTTGTTTGTTTTTATTTACTTTTCATCTCAAGTGTGATCAGCTCTTTCTAGTAACTTACGCAGTGGCCTTACATTCCGGCAGGAGCAGGGTGTAGGCCCACTTCTTCCCGGAGTAAGCTGTACCGGTTTCATACTCATCCATGCAACAATGTCTCGCTGTTGTCAGAACAGCAACATCCAACCCAACTGAAACATCTCACTGAAACCTCCGCTGATTTACCTCCCTCTGTGCCAGCGCTGGTGCCTGCGGAGAACGCGGTGAGTGGACAGTGCGTCTAGTCTGCAGTGGAGATATCACATACTGGGGCTCCAAAGAACACCCATCCCATGGACGTGCGAGGATGCTGCTCTCCTTTTCTCTTTGGCATAGGCTGCAAAGGATAAATGAGTAAGAACTCTGCTCAGGTTTGGCCAGCTGAAAACTCTTAAACACACTTTGCAGGCTGTTCCTCCGTCGAGCCATGGTAAAGATGCTGGGAAAGGACGGGGAAGAAAAAGCAAATTTTCCT
>NW_010397277.1:2028-5734 GCF_000710305.1 Buceros rhinoceros silvestris
ATGAAACCAGATGTTCCACCCATCAACAGCACAGAAAACCACCTCAGCCCAAACAGCAGAGGAGTTTCTTAGGGTGCATAACCCCGCCAGCCACTCGTCACAGCATCAAAGCCGGAGGTCTCCCGCTATGTCACCTCTATTCTGTTCCTGTCTCTTCTGTTACAGAGGGGAGTTCATCTACCCCTTCCACACCGAAGCGGGAAAGAGGAGTGAAGAGAATGTCTCCCAAACACCTCAAGAGCAGTTTCAGACGGCAGCCACGAATGGAGGGGTGCGGAGCTCGCTGACACATATGCTACCTGTATACAGGCCAGGAGCTAAGGCTACAGCAGTCAACAGCTGAGTCTGCTTTGGGCGCAGACACAGGCCAGCGGGTCACGGAGGCGGCAACATCATGTTCTTCCTGAACAAGAAGACCTGCAGCAGGGATGGCTCTCTCCTTCACCCTAAGCTCCCCAAAATGCTAAGACCGAGTTCCCTGTCACTTCTCAGCCAGGTGTTACGTTTCCAGAGCAGGGCAGGATCCAAACACATGAGCAGGGGAATGGAGTAAAGGCAGAGGCCCAGCAGGACCTTGAGGAGAGATGGCAGAGCCAGGAATGTGGTCAGGAGCGAACAGCGGGTCAGCCAGGACAGATGTGTCTGAGGTAACTGTTTTGAAGCCACTACCACACTACTGAATTTTGCTTTCCCAGTGATTCCCAGGAAACAGTGTTCTTAAGCTACTGAGAAGCTTTAAGCCAGTCCTGATCATTCTGCCCCTGTTCACATGAGGAGAAAAACAGCTACATTCCTCATTGAAAATTTTCATAGAGGAAGAATTCCGTTGATGCAAAAGTGTGGATCAACCTTTAAGAAGAGAGCATGTGGACATAAAGGGCCTAATTTCAAAAGGACCCACCAAAGCCATCAACAAATTTTTAAACACATGTAAATTTTGCATGAAATACTCCACGATCATAGTCTTGCACACACGTATTGGATATTTGTATGCAAACTGCCTTGTATGTGGACCCTCTCCATGCTGCTCTCTTGCACTTGCCATTTTGTGAGATGCTGCCTATATTGTGTCTGTGGAAGCCACACAGATTATTATATTTGCCTCTGAAATGCTGTCCCTGTCCATCTCACAATTTTTGTTTTCCGCCCTCAAATCCCTTCTCAGATCAGACTGTAAATGCTCTGCAGGATGGCCACTTGTATAATCAACTTCACTGTGAGATACTGTAATAAAATGGTTTCTTTTTACTAATCTATCTATAGCTGATAGCTCCTGCTTTCCCTGTATGTAAAAATGTGTCAGTGATGATTACAATGGTTAGTACTTTGCCTATGTCCTCAGTAAACTAGTGCTTGTCTATTAAATATTTTAATAGGGAATTGTTCTGACTCACAACTGAGCCATTCTCCTGTGCAAGACATGTCTTGGAGCACTGTCTGAAATCACAGAGCTAGTTCCTGTCAGGCGGAAGGAGACCATGATGTTCCATGTCCATCCCAACACGCACAGAAAGGCACTTACCATGCCCATTAGGATATTCTTAATTACTGGAGATAAGAAGCTCACCAGGGAATCTCAAGCCTTCTCTGTAATAAGCTTAGAAGGGAGAAGGGTGTGTATCATAGCAGGAGCAAGTTATCTATGCTCAGTTTCAAGAATCTTCTTATGTTATACACTGGAGCAATCTCCTAATCATATTAAATTAGACAATCTTTAAGGTCATTGCTTTACATGTCACAGAGGTCTGAACGTGTGTCCTAGAGGCAGAAAAGATGGGAGCACTTCAGTTAATTTTAACTTTCTCTCTGGTTGGAAGCTTTCTGCTAGTGGCTGGAAAGGTTTGTATGGGGTGGAAATGTTCTTAGCAGGTATGCACTGCTTGTTCCTTGTTCGCTACAGGGGTTTCAGCTAAAGCTACAGCAGACAAAAGATGCCTACAGTCAATGCCAATCCAAACCTTTGTTTTCAGTTGCTTGTATAAATTTCATAGTTTAGGCATTAGAATTGAAATTTTCCATGATGATTGTGTGGCTAAAGATCAAAACCCTTCTGGCAACTACAGTAGAAGAATTAATTGTCAAATTACCAAATTGCAGGTACCATATAAATGTAGCAAAGTCACAAGAGTCTGCAAAGCTCAATGGGGGCTGATAAAGAAGTTTCTGCCTGGACTAAACGTGCCCTAGGCTAAAGTGAATGTAATTCAGCTCGTGTCTGGAGATGACGGCGGAAGGAAAGGTCGTAAGAGTTAAAACTGGCTGTCTGCCGATGAACGGGTACCTAAGCAGTATACCAGCGTGGAGTGACCAGACCTGCCCGCAGAGAGAGAACTGGGAAAAACTGGAAGGGGAGGAGGAGCTAAAGCCTGGAAAGGACGTGAGAAAAGCAGAACGGGATTAGGAGACAGAGGCAAAAGCAGCCACGAGTGTAAAAAGACGATTTCATAATATCTTAGAACACATCAAGGAAACCCACACGTTATCTAACAAAATTCTGTGGCCCAGTACATCTCCCTCTCTGCTGGTAACTTCTCCGTACAAAGACTAACGACCTGTAACTATGCTGTCAGTTAACTCATCAGCTTACGGGAAAATCTCAGCCTTGCATTCAAAGGTATTGGACTCCGTGACCTACTCGGGTCTCTAAGCGGTAACCAGCCGCAGATTTTCTATGAGGGGAAAAAACCAACCAAACCAACCCCGAAAGAGATTATTCACGATTGTTTCACAAGCCTCCCAAGAAGACAGCAGAATTAAAGTTGCACCAGCCACCTGGGCCCAAGTGGCTCAACATTTGACTTTGCAACTTCACTGTTCTTTGCATTTTCTCTTGTGGCACGTGAGAAGCTTCAGCAGCCATTTGTTGAGAAACACTCCTCAAACTCTAGCAGTTTCATTAAAACGCAGTAAACGTGACGTGATGTGAAGATTATCTTGTTGGACAGAAGTTGCACAATCTACTTTGCTGTCCCCATGATTCTGAGTGTTTGGTAGAGAGGTTATTCATTACAACAAAACTAATGGCTTCTCATCTCCATTTCATGATCTAATAAAAAATTAATCTATAAAATGCCTCTTCAAATGGCCAGGTGAGAAACTCCATCTCTAAAGCTATAAAGCCGTAATACCTTGGAAAGAAAACCCGCAACAGACAATTCTCCTCTGGAGAAATATTTTAATTGTGTCATCTAAAGCCTCAGATATTTATTAGGTGAGAAATATGTTGAGAGATGACAGGAACAACAAATTTAGTGCCAGATTCATGACACTTACCCCTTCATAGCTTCCCCTCATAAATACTGGAGAAATGGATTTATCTCACATTTCCCTCATCTGGTACCTTTATCAAAGTGCCTTTTGGAATGTGACTTGATGAATAATTACATCCTGACAGACAAAATAACATATTTATCCAAGGAGCTTTGTAACTTCACTTCTGTGTTACCTGAAAGAAACAATGTGGCTAGCATGTGACTTTGTGAGATTGTGGCTGGTTTGTACTGCAAATCCCCCTCTCATGAGCAGCAGTTTGATGTTGGGATGTACCTATTGCTCCAGAACCCAAGCTCTGAATCTCATCTGTTGCAATGCAGAGTGGTACACAGGTCTTTTCACAGGAGAAACAGGGGACTAGTTAATAATTTGGTCAGGAGCTTCTTCCTGGATTGCTTGGCATCAATACGAGTTTACCAGAAAACAAACTGAG
>NW_010397277.1:5823-21100 GCF_000710305.1 Buceros rhinoceros silvestris
AATGCCATCCCAACTCTGTGGAAATCAGTAGGAAAACCCTCAGCACTTTTCCTATGCCATCACCTCTGAAGCTTTCTTCAGATCATCCTTCTCTCTTCCCATGGTCAACATCTCCAAACTCTCAGTAACTCAATTCTATAAAATGTGTCTTATCTCCCTTCACCTCATTTACCTAGGCCACATCCAAATCTTACTTTCTTTTTCCATGAATATTTTTCTTCCCCGTGAAGGCACTTTTGTCCAGATATGACCACTACACATCTTTCTTGCCCCCTCTCAGTGCCTTTGAGCATACAGCAATTCTTCAGAATTACTTTGCTTTGTTTAAGAGTCTTGGAAACCTCTTGTTCCTGCCATACCCATGTTTTATACATTGGCTTCACGGGACTGAGCATCCTGCTGCTTCCTTGCCGTGGGTTAATCCCAGCAGGCAGGTAAGTCTCACGCAGCCACTTGCTCACTCCCCCGCCTCCCATGGTGGGATGGGGAAGAGAATTGTAAAAGTGAAAACTTTTGGGTTGAGATAAAGACACTTTAATGGGGAAAGCAGAATCTGCGTGAGCAAGGAAAACAAAATAAGGAACTTTATGAGCACTGCCCATCGGCAGGCAGGTGTTCAGCCCTCTCCAGGAAAGCAGGGTTTCATCATGATAGTGGTTACTTGGGAAAAAAAATGTAACTCCAAATGCCCCTCCCCCTTCTTCCACCAGCTTTTATTGCTGAGCATGACATCATATGGTGTGGGCCATTGCTTTGGTCAGTTGGGGTCAGCTGTCCCAGCTGTGTCCCCTCCCAGCTTCTTGTGAACCCCCAGCCTAGTTGCTTGCAGAGCAGCGAGAGAAACAGAAAAGATCTTGATGCTGCATAAGCACAATTCAGCAATAACAAAACCACCCTGTGTATCAACACTGTTTTGGACACAAATCTAAAGCAGAGCATCATATGAGCTACTGTGAAGAAAATTAACTCCATCCCATCTAGACCCTCTCTGTGTTACAAACAGAATGGGATCAATGACTCTTTTCTACAAGGAACGAGAAATTCTTCACCATCAGGTGTAGCCCTGCATCTGGATCGTTAATAGTCTCTGCTGTCATTTGAAGATAGAATACTACGTGCAAATGATTGTCCAAACCAGTACATTTTTTCTCGCCTTCACACCCTCACCCTGCCCCAGCCTGCTCCTCATCCCCTGACTCCTGGGTGATACTAGTGCTCAAAGGGACTTGGGGGTAAGGACTGAGATATTACTGGGGCTGGAGGCATTGAGGAGAGTCCTCAGGCTGTGTGGCCACGGTGATGTTGAGGGTGATGACCATGATCACCTCGATGGGTACCAGGATGAAAATGGGCACGAGGACGTGCCTGGTGAGGTGGATATGGATGATACTGCGCCTGATGGGGAAGTAAGTAAGCAGAAACTGGGGCGAGTTTCCTTTCCCTCCCTCATTCCCAGCTCTCTGGGCAGTTGCTTCTTTCCTCTCCAGGGTGTGAAGGGAAGCTTGGAAGGCAGGGGCTGAAGCTGCCGAATCCACCACCACCACACCTGGTCTAAAATGCTATCACTTACGCCTTACAGCGTACTCTGAAAGATCAGCACACCACCCTGCGCAACACAAAAACTGGTTCCAGCTGGCTCCCATCAGAACTTCTTAAAAGCACATTTCTTCACACATTCCACATACCCACTACCTCCAGATCATGTTTCTTGCGATGGCCTGCGAGACTGCCCCTTCCTACTTTTATTTCGTCATGTGGCAGCCACATGTGGATTGTTAACATTAACCATGCCAAACCTAATATCCTGCTCACCTATTTGTCTCTCAGAGATCGCCAGCCTGTGCTCCCTGCCCATGACATGTCCTTCATATCCTGCTTCTCAAGAATCACAACCTCACTTCTTTTGAATTCCTTCTCCAAAACTCCATCCCTTCCAGACACCCAGGACAGCTGATTAAGCCTACCACGTCTCTAATGAGCATAGGAATGTAAAGAGTCTGGAATCAAAGTGGCATATAGGATGAGAAGAAAAGGTCACAAGTAGGATGTGGAGGAGGCAAGGAAGTTAGTGTGCTTAAAAACAATTAAGATTATGACTTGTAATTAACATTACCTTGCCCTGCGTTGCAGTGATCCCTTTGTTGTATAATATATCCCTTTCCCCATAGCCTGACTTTGTTTTCCTCAGCACTGCCCTCTTCAAAGAAGGCATGGTTTTCTTCTTCTGAGTTTGGAAAGTTATACGTTTATAAATAATAAATAGAATAATAATAAATCAGAGCTACTGCACTTGCTAGCAAACAGCCAATATGCACTAGGTCTTAGGAGTCAAAGGCTCGGTTTCTGCTGCTGTTTCTGCTGCTTTAGGTCCTTTGGATACAGTGAAGTTGCTCCTGATTCACATCACTGAGAAACTGAGTTGCTAAAATAGTCAAATCTCAATAAGAAAATAATAAGACATCCTAACAGATTTGCAGCGAAATTATTATAAGCCAGGAAATGTACATATTTCTAGAGAAGTGCCAACATTACTCTTTAATGAGAACACAGTGACTTGGTAAAGAAACAGCTTGTTTCTGGCCACTTGTTTATTTTCTTCTTTAGCTGCCACTTTCATTTAAGTGGATGCAATCTTATCAAACATAAATATTAGTTCAAACCTTCCTTCAGAAAGCTACAGTGTTTCAGAATAAACAGAAAAATGATACCTATCTTCACTGAGTAACAGCAAGGGGCTTTGTATATTGCTGGAAGACAAGCTTAAAATATTTAGGTTGGTTAGTATTAAGAAAGTCAAAGAGAATATTATGAGATGAAGCAGCCAAACAGAATTGGCAATGATAGTCTTACAACGGACAGGTACTTACAGACTGCTACTCCCACTGGACATGATGCTCCTCTCTTACTCAGGCAAAGCTCCCACTGAAACTTTCAAAGGGCATATTGCCTGTCCAGAGATGAGCAAGGGCTTTGGGACCAAAAGCGATATCCAAATCTCCCGTCCATTCATGTAACGCCTGTATTAGTTGCTTGTTACATCCTCCCTCTGCAACTTCATGGGGTCTGACAGGTTGCTGTACTGGACAGATGCCGGCCCTACGAAGATAAAAGTCACTCTTTGTTGCTCTGTGGCTCATTGTGCCAAAAGAGGAGAATCAGTTTGGACACTCACAGCTGCTTTTTGTCATCCAGTGATCAACAGTGAATTTCTGGAGGGTGGCTAGTGGAGGAGGAGTAGAAAGGCAAGAATTGGTACCTCTTGTTAGGCACCTCAGACCTTTAGTTGTGCTCCCCGACAAGCCTCAGTTTAAGCAGAGGTCTAGTTCTAGACCTATATGTAATTTTGGACCCTTCCAGCAGGAAAATATCCACTTTTCCGTACATCGGTGTGAAGGACAAGCCTCAGGCAGTGATGCAATGAAACTGAAATCAGCTGCAGTTTGCTTGCCCATGCAGTGTCCTCTTCTATCAACTACCAGCCTTCCAGGACAGTTTTTACCTTACAACGGAAGCATCTAGACTTCAGCACCCAGTACAGAAGGATTCAACACAATATAAACCATTACCTGGATATTAGTAACGTCCACAAAACATATAATTAACATTGTTAACAAGGGATATGAACAACTGAGATTCGGGGCAGTAATACGGCAGCCTGTTCTGTAACAGCAAACCATAAGCTGTTCCACATCTAGTAGTGGCCGTTACACAGACTTTGTGCACTTTGTCTGGCTGTTTCAGCAACGCACTTTAAACGACCAGGCAAGAGATGGTTCAATTTTGTGTTCATTTCCCAAAGTCAATAAAGTGACAACAGGTATACAGAATAAGCTGAGGAATTAATTCCTCAGCAAATACGCAGTTTACAATAATTGTAATTGTGACAAAGGTCAATAGGCCAAATGCAACTTTGCTGACACCAGTACAAGGAATAACTTGGCCAGCGTGTGCCCGGTGTAGCCAGTCCTCTGCTGCACAGGGCAGTGAAAGGAAGCACGCTCACACAAGCCTGCTGAGTGTAAAACTCCCAGGAATTCCAAGCGCCCACTTGCACAACCAGCAAGATTCTGCATTTGAGTTTTCCAGACAGAATTTCAGTCTTACAAAGGCTACGTAGTTCTGCACACTTACAGACTACTAATGAAAAGCTGGAAGACTAAACTTAGACTAAACGTTACTTAAACTGTATACATATATCACATAGAATTGTATTCTGTGAAGTACACGTACACAGAGCTGCTGGAAGCCCTCAGACATCAGGAATTCTATATACACAGTCCTTTATTTCACTGGATGTGCACTCGTTCTCTCTCACGCACACGTTCTCACACACACACACACACACACACACACACTGTAACGAACCCACTGGTCCTTACTGATCCCGGGCATCCCTGAAGGGCTGGCTGGAGTCCAAACAGCTGTCCCAGGGTAGATCGTTCTGCCACATGTTTGCCTTTCTACACAAACATTTGTCTATCAGGGAAATCTATCACTGTCAGTGCAGCACCATCACGTGACTTGATAGTAAAAATGTTTACGTGCAGTCTCTCTCAGCGCTGCAGAAAGGGAAGGATCTGTAGCAACGAGGATACTGCTGCACCCTCTCTTTTAATTACCACTTTTTTTTTTTTTTTTTTGGTGACAGCTTTGATCCTTTCCGTGTCCTTCTGTCAGTAACCACTCTGGTTTGGATTAAGGACAAATGCTCCATTTCTCTTGTTTTTCTTAGTGAAGAGCCCCTGAAAGCTCCTTTATTTGAAGCTTGTGCTTCAAACACTTAAAAACTAGGGCTCTGAGCACCTAAATGCTTGTCTCCAGATTCATGGCATGTAGGTCATTGCCAGACGTGTCAAAAGCTGCCGTCCCACCACGCAGCACACTCAGTCCCAGTCGTGCACTGAATGGGCAGTAGTATTTGGGGATGCTGCTACCGTCATGAGCAGAAGCCAAGTCAGAGCACGTGCTGTTGTTGTTACTGCCATCGGTGGGAATCCGGGTTGTGTGGTGATGCTCCAAAGGCCAGGAGCTCTCTTGTTACTGGCTATCCATATACTGACTGAATCACTCTGATGTCCTATAAAAGACTCCAAGAATAAACCACTGAGTAGAACGAAAGTCGTAGTAGAGACATCTCTATATGAAAAATCCTACAGGTGCAAACTAAAGACTCTCACTTGAAAAGACTGAAAATGTCCTCTTGATACCATGTCACCGTGCATCGGACACGCATGTGCCGGGTCAACGGCTGAATCTCTACTGGATTCAGTGGAGCCTTCCCTTTCTTGGCTAACAAATCTGCTGAGGATAAGTTTGCTTTAAAAATGTTAATTTCTTCAATCTTTAAGGCTGCTTAGTCCCAGTGCCGGGCATTTGTTTGCTGGTTGGTTGGAGTTCTTCTTCTAAGAGAAGGTGTCAATATGGTGACAAAACTGGTTTCAGTTCTAATCTGAGAAATCTACTCAGATCACACAGCTCGGTTCTATATGACAGCATACGCACATGCGCTCCCGACACACGGCTCTTACTATTTAGGGGGCAAGGTTTTTTTCTACATTTTGGTGGGTTTTTCACTAGACATCAAGGAGGCCCCGCTGGGGGCTCCTGCGCTATTTGAAAGGATACTGCAAGGCTGTTTTTAGTGTAAAAGTAAAACCAGATGATAGTATGAGAAAAGGGCTTCTCGCTCGCTTGCCAAAACCTCTACAATTTCAAAACTCATCTATGCATTGTTTCATATTAATTTCTGTGATAATTTATGGCATACAAATGCTTTCAAAGTGGCCTCCAAAGCAGACTTTCTAAACTCTTGTTTTCCATTGTGGTTGTAACCATCTTACTTGAGTGTAAAAGGAAGATAATGTTGGCTTTCTCTAAAATTAGCTTGCTTTCAGAAATACACGTACTACGACTGTTGCTTTCCTTACAATGCTAATGATGTGCATAACAGGTAAAAATACTAATAACAACAACATTCATTTGAAAGGATTCAATGGGCTACAGGTTCCTTCCAGCTGCAACCTCAATTATTTCATCAGAGTTGAGCACAATAATAACTTTTACAACAATAGACTTTTGCCTTGTGTTAGATCCGCTGTGAAATAACGGAGTTGATTTGCAGCTTTGCAGTGACTATCCTCAGCTAGCCATGTTTTTCTTTACGAACATTGGTTGTGCTGCCAAATTCCATCAAAAACTGTTCAAATTATATTCAGTTTGGCTCACTGGACCTTTTAGAACATAGCTGAGGATGACATGGAAGCCAAGCATTCAGAATGCCTTACTTGTATTCCTTTTTCTCCTTAGACACTAAAATGGCCACCAGAGTGCAGGAGTAGCCTGAACCATCAGTGCAGATCGACACGCTCACAGGGATAAGCAGTACAAAACTAAGTTCAGGTAGAGGGTTTGGAAATGTTATGCTGAACTCGACGGAAAAATCAGATTTTTTCTCTTTGTTCTGCACATATCTACCACCTAGCCCAGTAGAGCCTATGTCTGTGACCAATCTTTGTCACAGAAACAGACAGGTTATGAAAAGTGCCTTCATCTGGATGATTAACTACATGCAGGCCCCGTATCACAGAATCACAGAATCATTTTGGTTGGACCTTTAAGATCATCAAGTCTAACCGTTAACCCACCACTTCCAGGTCACCATTAAGCTAGGTCCCTCAGCACTCCAGCTACGTCTTTTAAATCTCTCCCCGGATGGCAACTCCACCCCTTCCCTGGGCAGCCTGTTCCAGTGCTTGAAAACCCTTTTGGTGAAGAAATTTTTAATATCCAGCCCAAATCTCCTCTGGCACAACTTGAGGCCATTTCCTCTTGCCCTATCACTTGTTACTTGGGAGAAGAGACTGATCCCAACTCACTACAACCTCCTTTCAGGTAGTTGTGGAGAGTGATAAGGTCACTCCTCAGCCTCCTTTTCTCCAGACTAAACAAGCCCAGTTCCTATGGCCGCTCCTCATGGGAGTTGTCCTCTAGACCCTTCACCAGCTTTGTTGCCCTTCTCTGGACATGCTCCAGCACCTCAATGTCCTTCTTGTAGTGAGGGGTCCAAAACCAAACCCAGTATTTGAGGTGCAGCCTCACCAGTGCCGAGTACAGGGGGGGTGATCACTTCCCTTTTCTGCTGGGCAGTTTCCAGCTGCTCTTCCCCAAGCCTGTGGCGTTGCAGGGGATTGTTGTGACCCAAGGGCAGGTCCCAGCACTTGGCCTTCTTGAACCTCATATGATTGGCCTTGGCCCTTCCTAACACATTTCTTGACTCTTCTTTGATCTATGCCAACAACATCATTTTTCTATGGTAAATAGAATATGTAGCTTTGGAATATTTAAAATATACAGAATACCTTAAATCCAGAGCTGCATTCATACAGATTAGCTTCCCCGGCACACCAGAACAAATCACTCTAATATATTTTACATTATTTACCACTGATCGTAAATAAAATCCATGTTGTGATAACCCTTGCTGTGAGCGCGCCCTCAGTCAGTCTGCAGACAACACCAGCTCTGCGGAAGGATCTGGGCAGGCTGGATCGATGAGCTGAGGCCAGCTGTACGAGACTCAACAGGGCCAAGAATATTCTTTCAAATAAAGAGGTGTATGTGAACTGAACCAATGCACAAGTATTCAGTATTGGCTCTTTGGGTCAATAGGAGCAGGAACGTGTTTGTATGAAAATTAACTGAAAGCATCAGCAAACAGAAACACAAAATACTACAAAGCTAAGATTTCTGAACTGGGCTTTGGTCTGAGGATAAACCAAGAAAGTCTGGGCAAATTTTCCTAAGAAAAATGGTAACTCCACTGGGAAGCTTTAGTTTAAAAGTTAACATTCCAGCCCCTCCAAGGATTCTGTCAGATTGTCACTCACGCTGAAAACTTTACTGCCCTTCCTCGTACACAAGGCCACCAGCTACACTCTGCCAGTCTCAGGCAGAGAAAGCTGCAGCTGTAAATGGCCGGGAAACTGTTAAAATACCATCTACTATAGACACAAATTTTGTAGCTGGTGGAGATGCTCTGTCTGAGCATAACCAAAAATTCGAAGCCAGTAGGAATCTTTCCAATAACTAATAAACCTTGCACGGGGGCCATGTGATAACATAATTTACTCCAAATTGCACGGATTGTACTGTTTGTAACTCAGTACCACACCAGATCAACGGACTGGCTGATCAACTCAAAAGAATCCAGATGCTTCTAGACGTTTTGTTATGATCTTTTATGGATTTGGGGAGAAAATAACAGCAGATGCTTATGAGCTGCAATTTCTGTGACAAATATTCTTTTGTTTCTAAGCTTGAATCCTATTGTCAGTTGACAAACTTGGGACTCCAGAATTATGCCTGTTAGACACTTGTTGGATCTCAGGAGCTTCGATGGTTTGCTGTTTCTGGTGCTGTCCCAGAGCAAAACCAGTTTCCGTTTCAGAAATGGGAAGGCAATGCTTCTGACAGCCACCAAATTTTGCAGCCTACTGGGAAAAACTATTGGGCCAAGTCCTGCTTTAGTCTCATACAACTTGTCCTGAGGTGATAGCCTGGCAGCATACTGCTAGCTGCACCACCGTGTCCAAAAGCACTGCAACAATTAATAAGAGAAAATATCACCGAGGACGTTTCTGCAGGACAGGCTGGCACAGGGATTGAGGCCTCAACATTTTGCTGCTCATTTGTTGATGCAGCTCATGGCTCTCCCTGAAGTTACTTAGCACATGCCGGTGCTACTACCATGGCGTACTTGCCAGAAGGACTTGTCCAGCTGGACTTTCTCTTCCGCCTGGGACCCCCTGCATTGGCTGAAGGTGCACGTCCTGCACGGCTGTGGCCAGCGCCATGGACATACTGCTGGGTCAGCGGACCCAGAGGCAGTCCAAAGGTGTTGCCAGTGTTGTACTCGTGTACAGATCCAAGTTAGAGAATTTATTTTCTTTAAAGAGAGCCACATAAAGAATATCTACGCTGCCATTAATTAGTCCTTCCCAGGCCTCTGACCTTTCTCACCAGGAGGGTTTTCCAAGCTTTGTTCTGTTAACAGAGATCTGGATTTCTCTGAAGTACTGAACAATTTCCAGCAGAGGTCTCTGCCTACTAACGATTAAAGTTTGGCTCGACCGCTTAAGGACAGCGAGGTGCACAAGAATCATTGTTAGGCTTTGTCTCTTCACAGGATTGAGAAACAAACCCAAGACTTTGTGAACCTGATTGCCCCAGAAATCATCATCTACTTCACAGGGCAGTAATGCCCAGCTACTACATACACAGAGTCTCAAGGAAGGTTTCCTTACGTAAGATATTTTAAATAGCTCTGTTGAGGTTTGCTCAGCACATGTAGACTGTCTATAAAATCCAAAGTATTTCAAAGAATTTAAGAATTAAGAGCCTCTCATCAATACATCAGAGAATTATCAAACTGTAAATATCACACTCCTGGATACAAAACAGACAGATTCATTTCAAGTGAAGAAAAGAAACTTATCCTTTCTTCCGAGAGCGTACTGTGATCCCTATGTCTAACTACAGTCAAGGGGAACGGCTCCAAGAGATACTGAGCTTTCAGGCTACAATCTCTTTGCTTCTCACCTGGCTCTAACACAAGTGTACCATCTGCTTGTGAGAAAATAATTTATTTTTATGCCTACATTTCCCTGTCTCTAATTTCATTTACTAATCTACTTCACTGAGTGGGCTGCACTCAAAGTGCAAGGTGCTAAAATAAGGATTAAAACATTCCTACCTTTAGGTCTGGTCTCTAATTGCTCTGTGTAGCATCTCAATTTACCAAGAAACTTCAAGTATTCTCAGAGGCTCTTCTGAAGCTCAAACAATACCATCACGGTGGGGCAAGCTCCCTTCCCTCACCTCAGGAAAGAACTTTACCTCCTCTGTGCCAAGCTGTTTTGTTACGGCAGGGAACAACGTGATGTGAGAGTTTTGCAGCAGAATTGCCATGATTTCCCCAACTCACACTACAGTTGCAACACCCTCACATGTGCGAACATTACAGTAACTGTGGTACAGCAGCAAAATACTGCTAACGGCTGATCACTCTGAAAGCTTCTCAATTAACATATCCTGACGCAGTCTTTCAACTGTGATGCGAAAGGTGCACATTGCCGTCACGCCGGCTTTCCAAAAATCACAGTTCCATATTTCAAACTGAAACAAGGCCAGCGACCGCACCAGCACATCCTTGTCACCACCATCAGCGTCTCTAAAGAGAAGACCACTGAGCGAACACCGCTGCAGCATATGCGAGGTCTGATCTGACCAGTCTCAGTAGGTTTTGCAGGGAATCACAAACCAATTTCTTCACAGCTCTTACTCATGTCATAGAATCTACCATTAGTAAATGGTAACTCTACATACATACATATTCTCACTCACTGAATTTCCACAAAATATTGTAAGTTGGGCATTGAGGCAGTACTGGGAGCTGCATGTGTAGCACTGAGAACAATACTGAAAAGAAATACATCCTTAAAACACAACAAACAACAAATGCAAAATAAGAAAAGGTATTATGCCCTTCCCAGCACATAGCACAAGACCTACAAGTTACCTTAGCACAGGAGCACTATTTACTCCAGCCTACAACAGCGCAACCATTCTGGAGTTAAGGTGGCATTATATGGATGGGATTGCTGGGCAAATCCCAACAGCAACATAATTCTTTGTTCAGCTTTGCTCAATCCCTCCTCTTCACCACAGCTAGCAGAAGGTGTACGTACCGAACGATAGACTGGTAACGCGCTCAGTGTCCCCCGCTACAGCAAGTCCTTTGGGACAAAGCGAGAGGGAGGAACTCCTTGTGATTTAGCACAAGGAATTTTAATCAAACAGCAAAAAGTTCCACTGTGTCTCAAACTGAATGTTTTAGTCAAATCAATGCCTGCACCTGTCTTCTGCTTATAATTCACCATGAGACAGAAGTCCCTTGGTACTCTAGTAGATATTCTTGCAGTCCTTTGAAAAAACTCACTTGCAACTCAGTAGTTCTTTGATTTGCAAAGTCTGGGTAGAATTTGATTCATGTTTCACTCTTTCACAGCAAATATCTGCATTCCAGCTAAAGCTGATCCTTGTTTTGCTAGTGTTGTCTCCGATTTAAGATAGTTCGTTGACTTCTTTGGGAACTCACCGTAATCCAATCTGTCCTGTTACCTCGCATTTAGCTGAAACCATGTATGGTGATTTTGATAACAAGGAGATGAGAGACAGACCTACCTAACCTCTAGATATCAGGCTTCGATTCCAGTTCTGATACTTTGCAGCTAGGTGCTTTCTTCCCACATAACTGCTGCAAGTCTGGATGACATTGTAGAGAAACCTCCCTTCTCTTTTTATCCTGCAGATAATCTTATAAATGAAAGACCCTGGGAGAAGCTACAATGGGAGGCAGTATTGGGAACAACAAAAGATTTAATTTGGAGTTATGGACGTGCAGAACCTCTGAAAATTCCCCAAAAGTCTTAACAGTATCCAGGACTACATCCAAGGAGACTATCCTTCGCTTTCTCTAAAGCCAAGGACAGCAATACTCTCCTTTACTCCAAGAATGACAAAGACTAAACCTTTGAAGCTCTGCAACTACCACACAAGTATCACTGTGGTCTGGAACAGCTAAGTGTAATTGAGCATATCCCTCCTTCTTGCTGTGTTTTTCTTAGCTTTCCATAAACATGCAATATTGTCCAGAATGTTTTCATGAGCAAAGATCTTCAGACCAAGACCATTTAAAAAGCTTACATTAGGAAGACATCAAATGAATGGCACAGAAAATGAACTCAGGCTACAAGTTCAAAGGCACATTTATCATGTTTTGCACATGAAGAAGCTCAAAGTGAGTCTTTCTGATTTAAAGCCTACCAGAATATCACAGATTAAAGGCCTGCCTTGAGCTCAACTATTTGGATTTTGGATGTATATGAGGGACCAGGATACAGAAGAACAGTACCAAGTAAAGAAAAGATAAGCAATGGAGAAAGAAGAGAGAAGAGGCAATTGGCCCTGTTTTATTTCCAAAAGTGGCTCTTACATTCATTTCATGTGAAAGAAGCAGAGACAGTGAGGTCCCTAAACAAGAATGAGGTCCCTCTTTTCTTGCCGCTGCAAAATTTAAGGCCTTTTAGTAGGCTATAGTTGCCTTCAAGAAATGAAAACAGGGCAAGAATAGACCATGAACCCAGCAGAAGGTGATGAACCAGTAATGAGGTTTTTCCCTTGGCACACGTTCCTTGTAGGAAAATTCTAGCAGAGAGGTTCAGAGCCATCTTACCCCACATCTCCCCCCAACACCTATCCTTCTGCTTTACACCTGCTGTGTAGTGCTACTCAAAGTCAACACTTTACAAATGAGAGTCACCTTTTCAGGGCAAAAGCCCTGAGGAAATATGTAGGAAGGCCGTGATTTGATCAAGTGAATAACCTTTCCTTATATCACAGTCCACATAAGAAAGATCTTGTAACATAGTCCTTGAGTAAGGATGCGGCACTGGGCTAGGTTTTTGTATACAACAAATAAAACAAGAATATTAACGACACTTGGAATTGTAATGTATTATGTTTGGGGCTGGCTAGAGGAATACAATGCTGAATATCTGAGTGTTCCCAAATCACGCTTACTGTAACATGTCAATGGCACTAATTTCTCTATGCTTGGGTCCTTTTTCTCACATTTCTAATTCCCAGTTAGCTTTAGATTCTGTAACAATTCTCAGGACTGAGAATAAAAACACACTTGTTTCTTCCCTTCATTTAATCAAATTATATTTCTGAAGTTTTGTATCGGTGCAAAGAAGCCACATAGCTGCCAAGTAGAGTGTAGCACATAGTGCCAGGACCTTAGGCTGAAAAAGTGGGATGAAAAAGTCAATCATTGTGTTATGCAGAAATAACCTCAAAGCACCCCCTACCCAACTCTACGATTCTGACACATTTTAAGCCATGCGGTTAAGGAGAAGATCCCTGATTGCATGCCCTTGTATGCCTTAGTACTAGTTCCCAAGACACAACAAGGCTGTAAGTTGATTCTTGCATGAGGATGAACACAGGGTCATGCGCTCGGATCCAGAAACTTGGACTAACCTCCAGCTTAGACATGGCTTCTATAAAGCATACAACTGCCTTGAGTTATCTATTTCTGCCATAGAGAAACCTTCTTCCACTAACGTGTCAGCATATAATTACTGCAGACAAGATGAAGAACAACAAATAAAGCATTCAAATTCTGATCGTGACTCAGGCTCAGTCCTGGGACTTTAGAGAGGCCGCAGGGCCAAAACACTGGGGAGGGAGCTTTCTCTTCCCAGTGCATGTTTCACTTGAAAGCATTTTCTGTACACAGAATTAAATGGTTTTATCTTCATTTGAAACACTCTGAGACTCCTCTTTGATATTAAGTTAGGAATGGGGAGAAATCGAAAATCAAGAAGGTATCTTCTCCCTTTCCAGAAAAACATCACTGTTTCATGAGGTATTCTAAATTTCAGGAGCAGGGCACCAAATAGGGTGATACTTCCGGTCTGCTCTGCTAAACCACGCTCTGCAGAGATTTCTGGGATAGAGCGGGCTCACTTTAGTTTGCAGGATTCTTTGTGGTATTTATATTAGTGCAAAAGTTGTTGATGTAATGTCATGGTGGTGGTCTTCTACCCAAATTCAACATGTAATTAATGTGATGAAAACCACAACTTTTCAAAGAAACTTTGGTATGCTTTTGTAGAAGCGTACGCAGACTTCTTGAGTTTGCAGTACGTATCCGAATGCAAATACGCATGCTTGATTTCCCCCGAGTGTTGTGTGAACAGCTATTATTACTGACCTGGAAATTATTCTACTTTCCCTGTTTGACTATTGTTTTTGTCTGGGTTATATGCATCCCTGAAACCAGATGTGCAACACTTGATATATTTCCATTACTTAACGCGATCACGTGTACTTATTACACGACGTTGGAAGCAGTAACAGTTGGTTTGTGCTGCACGCTTCATGATCTTGGTGTGTTACACAGACCAGCAGGCCTCGTAAGACAAAATACAGTGTGTTGTAAGGAATCTATGGGCATTGGGCACTGCTACGAATCTCTCGAAACGATGAAAGAAATTTTTTTTTTTTTAAAGCATGTCTGTGTAGATTTTACACAGGCATCTACCATGTGGTGGAACCAGAATCATCTGCCATCGTGAGCAAAGAACAGGCTGGCCTGGCCAGTTCTAATTCCGTCCAGAAGAGTGCAGCAGTATATACTCATGTCCTCACAGGACAGACTCAGAAAAGGACAACCACCACTTCCCCAATCACCCACTCTTCTGCAACAATAGCCTGACGTGTAAAACAAAATAAATGCCAGTTTAACAACACATTTATTTCTTTCGGTCACTCAGAAGGGTAATAGAAAGGGGATAGAAGGTGACATCAAACAGTGGCTATTGCTCTTTAGCCCCCAAACCAGAGAAATTTACTTCTTGCCATTTTACTGTAAAGAAAAAAACTAGTGATGGAAGAAGGGATTGCTTAGGAATACTGAAGATACTTTTAAAAATGAGGAATTAAAGGGTGGGGGAGTATAACATAATCCAAAACCTACCTTTGCAATAATCTTCCATAGGGACCCAAAAAGGGTTTTAGAGAACAGGATTCTTACATGTCTGCAATACAACAGCACACATCCAAGCCTTTAGTAGCTCAGTTACTCTCACAACTTTCTTATGAGGTTGGAAACTGCTATTCTGGCTGAGGCATAAAATGCCTGTGCAAATCTTTCTTCAAATTAAACAGAAATTTAGAGTAACGGCTGGAGTTTTCATGCAGGTCTCCTGAGCTCCAAGCCGTCTCAGTTACCTGGAGATAGCCCTTCCCCTTCTCTGCATGAAGAACGCATCCTCAGAACGTACCAGGCTCATTACGTCTGCTCAAGGGCACTAGCAAGAGAGCAAAGAGTGCGTAATGCAGTGCTGGCAGCAAAACGTGAGAGGAGGCGCTGGGGTTTTTTTGTTCAGCTGAACTGCATGATCTGAGGGAGGGGAAAACCCCCATCCATTTACCACAGTGTTGCAAAGATCTAGTTGAGAAATTGAGACTGCTTTCCAACTGCTGTCCCCTTCCAAGCATTTTTTCTTCCTATCACGACAGAATACAGGAAAAAGAACAGACAGCAGCCTTCTCAAATGCAAGAGGGAAAAGAGCAGGAACAAAGGAAGTGAAGCAGGGAATACAGATATTTTGTCTTTCATCTTCAACATACAGATCTTTCTCCATTCCT